>NC_134487.1:155791610-155916610 GCF_040206685.1 Ascaphus truei
CCGGGGGGGCAATAGTGGGAGCGCCGGGGGGGCAATAGTGGGAGCACCGGGGGGGGGCAATGCTGGGAGCGCCGGGGGGGGCAAAGCTACAAAGGCAGGCGCACCCCCGCTACCACCTCCTATTACCTCCCCCCTGGCTGGGACCCGGGACAGAAGGGGGACACTCACCGCGCACAGAGGAGCCGGGTGCGGGAAGACACGTGTGCTCTGCACAAAGCGGAAGTCCCGCCCCCGGCTTCCTCTGACCTGCCTGCAACCAATCCCCTGCGGGCCGGCCGGCATTCTAAGTCCTGCCCCCGGCATCATCATTCATCCAATCCCCTGCGGGCCGGCCGGCATTCTAAGTCCCGCCCCCGGCATTCTCCTTCTTTCAGTCCCCCCAGCAGCATTCACACACACACATACAAAATACTTACTGGCCGCCGCATTCTCCTCACCGCCGCTGCCCCGCAATACCGGGACCAGGGACAAAAACCGTGACAAAAACCGGGACGACTTAAAATCGGGACAGGACACAAAAAACCGGGACTGTCCCGGTAAAACCGGTACGAATGGTCACCCTACTTCTGTCAACTTGCTTGCTAATACATTTGTTTACCACCTGCACTATTCTGCTATAATTTCTCTCGTTTACATGTGATCATCATACTGTATTCCAAGTGGCGATATACTTGGAGCTTATACCTGTGGTTGATGATTGAAGACACCAACCATGTTGTGACAGCTGACCTATTTCCTGGTTTTTCATGATTTTTCACACATCACTTACACCTGTGTTATTCACCCCATTGCCAGCAATCCCCTCATTCTTCTATCACTTGTCCAGGACCTTGAAAGAGGGTCTCAAGAGGGTAGAGCGAAGACATAGGGGTCTTATATATTATATTCTGTTATGCACTAAATTCACAGTTTGCACTGCACATTATTGCACTTATATTTATAAGCACTTATCATTACATTTGTCTTATCTATTAATGCACATGAAGCACTTGATTGCTATGGTTTAAACATTTAGAGTGCCGGCTGAATATTTGTTTACGTCACTGCAAGGTCTGTTTGACTCAGAGCAGCTTCCTAAGCTGACTCATAAGAGGCAAATTGGCTGACTTACAGTAACTGTTTATTAACTTTACTAAACAACTGTTCACAATAGTTACATAGTTACATAGTAGATGAGGTTGAAAAAAGACATAGGTCCATCAAGTTCAACCTATGCTAAATTTAGACAACAGATACTTTATCCTATATCTATACTTACTTATTGATGCAGAGGAAGGCAAACAAAAAAAAACCATTAAGGGGAAAAATTAATTCCTTCCTGACTCCAAGAATTGGCAATCGGATTAATCCCTGGATCAACATCCTTCCCATGTATACTTATTTGGTATATCCCTGTATACCTTTCCCATCTAAAAAGAGGTCCAACCTTTTTTTGAACAAATCTATTGTATCTGCCATCACAGTCTCCATGGGTAATGAATTCCACATTTTAACTGCCCTTACTGTAAAGAACCCTTTCCTTTGTTGCTGGTGAAATTTCCTTTCCTCCAACCTTAAGGGATGGCCCCGAGTCCTTAGTACTGCCCGTGGGATGAATAGTTCTTTTGAAAGCTCCTTGTATTGTCCCCGAATATATTTGTATATAGTTATCATATCCCCTCTTAGACGCCTCTTTTCTAATGTAAATAAATCCAATTTAGCTAGCCTCTCCTCATAAGTTAGATTGTCCATCCCCTTTATTAATTTGGTGGCTCTTCTCTGCACTCTCTCTAGTTCCATAATGTCTTTTCTTAGGATTGGTGCCCAAAATTGTACTCCATATTCAAGGTGTAGTCTTAGTAATGCTTTGTAAAGGGGCATAATTATGTTTACTTCCCTTCCATCCATTGCCCGTTTGATGCAAGATAAGATCTTGTTTGCCTTTGCAGCTACTGCATGACATTGGGCACTATTGCTAAGTCTGCTGTCTACAAGCACTCCTAAATCCTTCTCCATCAAGATTCCCCCAATATATCTCCATTTAATTTGTAAGTCGCCTTTTTATTCTTGCACCCCAAATGTATAACCTTACATTTATCTGTATTAAACCTCATTTGCCATTTACCTGCCCATGTTTCCAGTCTCTCCAAGTCCTTCTGAAGAGAAATTACATCCTGCTCTGATTCTATTACCTTACACAATTTAGTATCATCAGCAAAGATGAAGACTTTGCTCTCGATCCCAACCTCAAGGTCATTAATAAACAAGTTAAAAAGCAGGGGTCCCAGTACCGATCCCTGAGGTACTCCACTCACGACTTTAGCCCAACCTGAAAAAGTTCCATTTATGACAACCCTCTGTTGTCTGTCCTTTAACCAGTTTTCAATACAGGTGCATATATTATTACTGAGTCCAATTTTCTTTATTTTGTACACCAACCTCTTGTGTGAAACCATATCAAAAGCCTTTGCAAAATCTAAGTAGACCACATCAACTGCATTACCCTGGTCTAAATTCCTACTTACCTCCTCAAACAAACAAATAAGGTTAGTTTGGCAAGGTCTATCCTTCATAAATCCATGCTGACTATTACTAATAATTTTGTTTTCCATTAGGTATTCCTGAATATTATCCCGTATTAAACCTTCAAGTAATTTCCCTACTATTGAAGTCAGGCTTACAGGTCTGTAATTTCCCGGTTGTGATCTAGCTCCCTTTTTAAATATAGGCACCACATCTGCTTTACGCCAGTATTGCGCTAGTATTGCGATCTCATTGTAATCACTATTACTGTGCAGCTGGGTTCAGACATCCACACTGCAGTTTGCCTATCCTGTTCTGAGAAACTCTCACAAGATGGCTGCAGTTTCTGGAAACCTGGGAATCCTGGGAGACTGTTTTACCATTTGCTGGAAAATGTCCCGATTCCCGGAAATTTTACCTCTGACCGGGATCAAAATTTCAAACACCAGGAAATCGGGAAATCCCAGGAAAACGGACCACTGTTGCTAATTTGTGCTGCTGTCACGCTGAGCTGCGGTGAGGCGGTGAAGTGCGCGTGCGGCTGCCATGAGGACATCTGATGACATCACATGTGATGTAGCACGCAGGCGTAGAGGGGTGAGATGTTGCATCAGCTGACTAACTTTGAGAGAGGTGTGTTCAAGGCCAGGGAGTGATAAAGCGCTCCCCGTTGAGCCTGAAGGAGGACGGTGTGGTGTCTGTGAGGACAGTGCAGTGCAAGCACATATTCATTTCCTTATATTCAGGGCTGATATAGTGCAATATTGTTATACTCTGTGTCCGCGTTTAGTGCAGTCTGGTTATACTATACACAGTTTGCTTATACTCTGTGTCAGCATTTAGTGCAGTTTGGTTATACTCCGTGTCCATGTTTAGTACAGTCTGGTTATACTCAGGGTCAGTGTATAATGCGGTTAGGTTATATATCCTCTGTCAGTGTATACACCAGGAGTGACCAATTCAGTCCTCAAGGGCCACCAACAGGTCAGGTTTTCAGGATATCCCTGCTTTATGTGGCTCAGTCAAAGACTGCACCACTTGTGCTGTTGCTGTTGAGGTCATAGTAGCCACAGTGACAATCAATGAATTAAATGGCCAGTGTTTGTGTTTTTTTTTATTTTATTGTACTGTAATGTGTTTTTTTAGGCTTCTCAATGGGTAAAAATGCTATTAGCGAGATTTGGCTAATAGGGCTACTGTCCATTACTGTGTGTGTGTGTTTGGGGAGTACTTTTGTTGGGGATAGGAGCTTTGGGTGATGGGGATAGTTGCCCTGGGGAGGGAGGTTAGGCCTTCCGGGGCAGGGAGGGGATCGTGGGAAGAGGTTAACTCCTTCATTACCTTAACGGTTAGCCACTAAGATAATGAAGGGGGTAAGAAATGTAACATTGATACATTGGCGATCTAGGCCCACATTGAGGGCTTAGCTACCCACAGTGCCTATCAATGGGTTTATGGTTTAACATTTATTTTAAATGTATGTTTAATGTTTTTACTGTGTTTTTTTTTAACTTTATTTTACATTTTCTATACTGGATTGAACTGAACTGAGCTGTTATTTGAACTGAAAGCATTTTCCTGTTCCCATATGCTGTTTATAAAAGGGGTTGAAATTTAGAGGTCAAGAGGTTTGAGGAATCAGCATGGAGAAGTCTTTCAACGAAGTTCAGAGTGTCCTGAAACCCTCGAGGCTTCTGCCCCACCGCCGCCCCATTTGGGCTTCTTTTAGCCCTTGATTTTGGTCCAGAGAAGGACCAACAGTTAAAAGGTTTTAGGATAGATAATAGGTCCATCCTCCCCATATACTTTTGTTGTTGTTGTTGTTGTTGTTTTCTGTTTTTGCTTTCCTAATCCCCCCCCCTTAAGCTGTTCCCCCCTAGTACCCCCACAGATCATCGAGGAGGATGCACCTTCCCTCTTTTAAAGTGGACCGTAGTACGTTTTCAAGTTCAGGTGACGACACTCACACCCACACTCCATTCCACACTTTATGATAAGTAGAGAGCGAGCTCTAACTTGTAACCTATGACTACTCAACTACCCATAAAAGTAGTTTAACTCGAATAAAAATAAACTTGAATAATAAAAGGAGAATAGCTCTGAGAGAATTTAAGAAGATGCAAGTAGATATTTTAGTTCTTCAGGAAACTCATTTTAACAACCAGGACCCTCCTAATACTTTTTGGGGTACTTACCCATTAACTTTTTTTTCTTCTTTCTCCAAAAAGAAAAGAGTAGCTATTCTGTTAAAATATGACATCCCATTTCAAATGGAAGAAATTAAAAGGGATAAGGTGGGCAGATTTATAATGGTGAGGGGTCTTCTGTCAGGGGTTAGACTAACCTTAGTTAATGTATATGCTCCGAATGATCAACAAATTAATTTTCTGAAATCAATTTTAGAAGAAATTGGGGAGTCCCCCTCGGGAGATATAATATTTGGAGAAGATTTTAATAGGACCTTGAACCTCGATCTGGACAGATCCTCATCACCATGACATAAGATAGCGAACAATGTATTCAACAAAGCAAAAATTTTTAAGAAACTTATAAAAGATTTTACGCATGAAGACGCTTGGTGCATGAAGAATAAAAAACAAAGAGATTATACATTGTATTCCCTCCCTCACGATATTTATACAAGAATTGATTATATATTTGTCTCTGCGAATATTTTTATTTGGGTCGCCCAGACAAATATAGGCCCTATAAAATTGTCTGACCACGCTCCAGTGGAAATGGTCCTGAAACCCCCTTTTATTAGGCCCAAGGTGTTCCAGTGGTGCCTAAGCAAGTCACTTTTGAATCAGATGGGGATCGAGGAACAGATAGGGAATATTTTGGTAGATTACTTCAAGTTAAATAAAGGCTCAGTTGAAAGCCAGTCGTCCTCTGGAGGCCCATAAAGCCTCCATTAGAGGTCAATTTATCTCAATAGCTTCATATAGCAAAACAGCTACAAATCTTAAAAAGGGAAAACTTACGGCAAAAATAAAAGAACTAGAACAGGAACATAAATCACGCCCATGCAGGAAGATATATTAGTTTCTTTGCCAGACCAGAGAGGAATTATATCAATTAAGATTCGAAGACACAGAGAAAGCATGAAAATTGACTCATCAGACCTATTATGATAAGGGTAATAAAGCAAATAAGCTGCTCACTAGCAAGTTAAGAGGTGTTAAATCTAAATCGCAAGTCTCAGCAATAAGACGGGGTAATGGGGAAATCACATATAAACCTTTCCAAATTGCCAAAGAATTTTCTAAATATTACAATAATTTGTATAATCTGGACTCATCCGACCCCAACTTCAATAAAACATCCAGTGAACAAATAGCTATTTACAGGTATGCAAACTTCCAAAGCTGTCTGCGGAAGTATCAGAGGGACTCAATGCTAAAATAAATATTTCAGAGTTAAAAGAGGTTATTAAAGGTCTGAATACCTCAAAAGCCCCAGGCCCGGATGGATTTTCAAATCTACAGTATGATCTAAAAAATATTGGGGAATTTTAGCACCATTCTTTTAGATATGTTCAATAGTTTTTTATGGGGTTCCCAGATTCCCACACAAATGTCAAAAACAAATTTAGTAGTGATACCTAAGGAAGGAAAAGACCCAATGAGTTGCGCAAGCTACAGGCCAATTTCACTTCTTAATACAGTTTAAAAACTTTATAGTAAAATGTTGGCGAATAGATTAGACCCAATCCTGCCCCGCTTAATTCATAATGATCAGGTAGGTTTTATAAGCATGCGTCATGCCTCGGACAATACACGTAAGATTATCAATATAATTAATTTATATACAGGTCTTCTAAACCCAAAGCGATGTTATTGAGTTTAGACGCCGAAAAAGTGTTCGATACAATTAAATGGGATTTTCGGGATAGAACTATGCAGGAGTTTGGTTTTTCAGGTCCATTTTTAAAGCGGGTCCAAGCCCTATATGCTTCTTTAAAAATGGCAGTGGGGGAGTTAAACCAAATTAAAATTAGTAATGGCACCAGGCAGGGTTGCCCATTAATTCCCCTGTTTTTTGCGTTAACAATTGAGCCACTTGCAATTAAAATGAGGAAAAACCCTAATATAGAGGGTATCAAGATCAGCCAGGAAAATGTCAAATTATCTTTGTTTGTCGACAATATTATTTTGATAATTTCTAATCCTCTGACATCTCTTCCCAATTTACAAGAAGAGCTTTCTTTCTAGGTTTGGTTCGTTTTTCAATTAATTTGGCCAAGTCAGAGGCTCTAAATTTAACTATCAGATATTGAGGTAAAAATAATCAAATTAAATTTCAATTATCACTGAAATAACGTAAAATTGAAATTTTTAGGGATCTTTCTCACAAAAAACTATCAATCTCTTTATAAATATAATTACCCAGAGCTTTTCACTAGAATAACACGGGATCTTTTACTATGGAGTGTTCACCAAATAATTTGGATGGGCCATATTATATCAGTCAAGATAAAGGTCCTCCTGAAACTGCGTTACTGTTTTCAGACACTACCGGTCGCTCTCCCGATAAAATACTTAAGGGATTTATAGAATAAAATTATGCAGTTTATAGGGGTAACAAAAGACCAAGAGTGGCGATATCAGTTATGCTCGCACCCAGAGAAAGTGGGGTCTGGTGGTCCCAGATATTAGGAAATATTATTTAGCTTCCCTTTATAAACAGATAATTTTTTGGCATTCTCAGGAAAATCAATATAGGTGGGTACAGTAGATCTAGAAAATATATTTAATAGCTCCGCGCCTCCCCAGGCCCTTCTGTGGAATAATAAGCCAACAACATGTTCTAGACTAGACTTTTTTGATTCGTTGCTAATAACATTTTCTCTTAAAATTTTGGCATAGTGTCAAAATTTATTAGCAACTATTTTCAGCTCCCTCGAGATGTACCCGTATTTTTGACAACCTTGACCTTAGTCTGGGTGGGTTTACTGGTACTTTGGATTTATGGAAGCCTAGAAATGTTAGAGATGTGGGGGATATGCTATTGAATGGTAAATGGTTACATTTCAGCGATTTTTGTCAGAAATACTCTTTCACGGGTGCTGAGGTGTTCAGATTTTTACAAGTTTCCCATTATCTTAGGCAGCTGTCTCTGGGTGGATCTTTCCCAGAGTGTTCTGTATTCTAAGAATTATGTAGAAAAAGAAACTATCAATGGGGTCTTTTCTCAACATTGTACCAAGTTTTTATTTCTCTGGAATTTAAGGCTCCCTGCACACACCATTTGTATGGATCAATGGGCCCATGATTTTCAGGTAGAGATTTCTTGGGAAGATTGGCAAGATATTTGGGTCAATGCAGCAAATACATCATTATGAACAATATTTAAAGAGAATATCTATAACGTTATGTTCAGATGGTATCGGACGCCTCAGAGGTTAAGGCAGATTTATCCAGGGTCCACAAATCTTTGCTGGAGAGGTTGCAGTAGCGTTGGGGATATGGCCCATATCTGGTGGTTTTGCACCAAAATACAGAGATTTTGGGGAATAGTGCAGAATTTGTTACAATACACTAGTGGGATCAGAATCTCCCTAGACCCACTTATAATGGTTCTAGGTAAGACGCTAGATAATGTAAACCAAAATATATCTAAATTACAGTTACACATTCTGACCGCGGCGAGATGTGCAATCGCAGGGGCCTGGAAAAAGTCCCAACTCCCCTCCAGGAGAGACATTATCTTGAGAGTAAATGAGGTGCAATCTATGGAAAGATTAACAGTTTATGTGGGACATCATTCAAGAAAATTGGAAAAAGTTTGGGAGCCCTGGTACTCTAGGGGGAATATGTGAATTTTTGAGTTACTGTGGACCGAGGGCTATATTTTCTCTCAGAGAGTTGGTTACTCTGTGTAATGTGTGGAGTTGTGGTTGTCTTGCCTCATTATATTTTTGTTTTTTGATACCTGTATTAAATTTGTGGTACCTATTCCCCTCACCCCCCCCCCTTTTTTTTCTACTTCTGTATCCCTTTCCCTATGTTTTTCTAAAAAATTTAATAAAAAAATAAGTAAAAAGAAAAAAAATCAGGTAGCACTAACATACACACTGTACAGTGCTATCATCATGCCCTAAATGCGGTTTGTGAGCGTTCTGGAATATTTAGA
Organism: Ascaphus truei; assembly: GCF_040206685.1. Lineage (NCBI taxonomy): Eukaryota > Metazoa > Chordata > Amphibia > Anura > Ascaphidae > Ascaphus > Ascaphus truei. The sequence continues at coordinate 155,800,248 of NC_134487.1, forward strand.
AAGGCTATATTATTCTGTTTTAGAGTAATGTGTTTTTCATTGTCTTTCTTGTGTTTCCACAGCTTTTGAAATGTAACCATATTGTGTTGCAGGCCCCTTTGGTATTGCCTTGACTCCATCATCAGTTGCAGAATGGTCAACTCTCACTGAATTTCTGCTAGTCTCATTTAATTGAAGTCAGTCTCACTGATTTTTAGTGTGAGTCTCACATACTTCAATGCGTCTCATTGGTAAAAGCCAAGACTTTAAGTACAATGCCCTGTTGCATTCCAGAACCCTAAAATCTTACTGATTTGAACTACTGGAAGTTGATCTCTGCAGCTGTGGATTTCGTGGCAAATACAGGTGTCCCCCATGCATTTGGAAGGATTTTGAGACATTAACCCTTTTCTGCCATTAGCTTTTCATTAGTTTTTTGCTGTGGGCTTCTGAACAAATGGTAATTATTAGATTTATTATGAACATTTAGAAAAATAATTAGATAATGCTGATTTATTTTTAAGATCCGTTGACTATGTTTTCACTAGTGCAGGCTGTGAATTATTTTTTTTTTGTGCTGTAAAGTTAACTTTCCCACTATAAAAATTAACCTCTTAAGGTATATACTGTGTGTGTGTGTGTGTGTGTGTGTGTGTGTGTGTGTGTGTGTGTGTGTGTGTGTGTGTGTGTGTGTGTGTGTGTGTGTATATATTATATAAAACAAAAATGAGCAATTACTAATAAATACCAAAAAAAAACATAAAGTGGCACAATTAGAATCAAAGTAGGATGTGAATACAAAAATTCCAAAAGTGTATAAAAAAAATATAGAGAATGAATACAGTGAAAAGTGTAAATGTCCATGAATTAAAGTCCATTAATTAAAAAATGTAAAAGGATATATAATGCCGTGATGGTCCTGCATCTTCTAGGAGGATGAGCCACATCCACAAGGATCTATTGAAATAAAGAAGAAAGAAGCGCGTGCACATACTGTAGCGTTGATCTGTGTTGACAATCTAAAAAAGGCACACTCACAAGTGTAGCTTGAATTAGCGCATTTAGATATGTATTATTTCAACCGGATAGTACTCATCTGGGGCTTAAACCACTCCATATTGGGTGACAATGATCGAAAATCCAGGCATCAGAGTAAGTATGAGAGTACAACAAGGAGTTTGGGATTGGAAATATAAAAGAGACAATCTCTCAGAAGAATGTCACGAGGTGGTAGTCTCGATCCATAAACAGCTGGGCTCTTCAGGAAACTGGCTGGCGTAATCCGTTAGTTTCAGCCTTAGATATGCCTTCCAAGCTAGATCATGCCTGTATGGACGTCTCTCTCACTCCTGCAGCAGACTAAGTATAGGGCAGCCCGGCATCTGTGATCAGCTGCTAGCATGCAGGGGGAGTTTCAGACTTCCGCTACGTGATGATGTCACTTCGTGCGCAACGTCCCTACGTGTTTCGTCATCACTGTGACTTTGTCAGGCTCAAATCCAATAGGTAACCAGCTTTAATTGCTGAACATAACATCAGTTACCATAGTCCATGAGACCATCCATGCCACACTGTGATAGTAAAATGTCCAAAGGGTAAAGATCTTCCAATTGAGGGGTCCATCCGCAGGGGAGTCAGGGAAAAACAAACGCCCCAACACGTGTTTCACCTCCGCTTCATCAGGGGGCCCTTTTACTATCACAGTGTGGCATTGATGGTCTCATGGACTATGGTAACTGATGTGAACTGTTAACCATTGTTGATCCCATACAAACAGTCTCTTTTTGGTACTGTGCCTGGTTTGCCTTGATTATACCAACTGCATTTACGGTGTATGTATATAATATATGTATTTGACATCAGCATGTATTAGGCAATTTGGTGCATGTGTTATCTATGCTTGCTGTGTGGTTTTATATTTACTAGGGGTGAGGCCGGCCTTGTAGGTTCAAGGGGTTATTGTTAACCCCTTGTTCTACATATATTTTGTGCTTATAGGCTTTTTTTTCCCCCCTTGCCTTGGGTATTAGGGGTCCATCAGTATCTTCATAAGGGATTTCCCCTGTCTGATACATATTCTATCACAGGAGGATGTCAGGGTTTGTTTTAATATTTTTTGTATTTTATGTTTGATTATATGTGCTGTTAAATAAATCATAATTTTCTTTGATATTTGTTCTGAGTATACTTGAGTGCTGAGTTGGGACGCTTTTCTTTTTCTTTTCATTGTTATATTACTTCTAGCCACTAGCACCGTTAGTGGTTATTATATTACTAATTTAAGTACTCATTATTTGCTTAGTCTGTTGCAGGCAGTTTGTCTTGTTGTAATATATATATATATATATATATATATATATATATATATATATATATATATATATATATATATATATATATATATATACATATACACATACACATATACACACATATAGATACATGTAACTTCTATTTTTTATTTTTTGTTTTTTCTATATTTTTTATTACATTTTTTTTTATATATATTGTTTATTAGTATTTTATAGTTGCTACATTTTTTATTGTGTTATATACTCCTACACCGTATATGGTTCACTAGCCCTTTACAACATATAATATACGTATTTGGTCAGTTTTGTCATCAGTAGGTGCCACTTCTAATTTCTCCTTGTATATATATATGTAAAAACAGTATAATAAAAATTCTTTCATCAATTCTTACATTCTGAATAAATAATCTGTACCTCAAATTGACAAAAAATGCAAAAGAATGTCTTAAATATTTTTTTATTGCTTTCTACAACATAACACATTTGCTAATTTATCAACAATATTAACATACATACCAATATTAAAATACATAACTCTTATATATTAGAAAATCTCCTTCAATAAAATAACACATCATATTAAGAATAAATTATTAGAATTGGAAAAGGATGTCATATGCAAGTTTAATCAACAATTAAAGGAATGTAATAAAACTGACAGTATTATCTAAATGAGGTAGCATTATTAATAATGTATTTGTTTTAATAAAATAATATATGTAAAAATATTTCAATATAAAAGTTATGTTCTTCTATTCAATGCAACATCTGTTATAATAAATTAAAAATATTGAGAAGGCTTCGATTTCTCTCATACACTTTGTAACAGTTAGGCTGTTTCGATTCTATTTGCATTCCAATACCCATAATCCTTTGCACCAGTGCCATGAAACTAAAAATACATGCCCTAATTCTTTTAGTGCTGGAGAGATCTGCAACACGTGGTTAAAAACCTTAATTGCAGACCTCTCCAGTAGTAGTTGGTGTTAAAACAATATCTATGAGATTGGAGAACTACTATGTCAAATGTGAGCCAGTTCTGTATTATGAATGATTTTTATAGTATTTTTGGACAAAAGAACGAAGTTCCTTCAGGACTGAAAGCAGATCCTTCCTCTCAGTATCGTCCACATTGCACTCCATCTGCAAAAATAGGGTTGAGAAATGTTAGTCAACATCACCATGACCGAAATTTAACATGCGTTAAATTACGCATTTACATGCGTAAATTTAACCTTATATACTGAGTTACAATAAAGAGAAAGGTCTCACCCATGCTACATCATCAATACATTTTCTTTAATACAATATATGACTCTACAGAGAGGGAAATGTGTGTACATTTGGTAAATACTGAACATGAGCCAACATTTTGCAAAGAAAAACCAAGTAAGCACCACTACAGTATATATAACATATAATGCCACCGGCATCAAACTCACTTGGAAGAATGCAATCTTAACCTGCTTTTATTGAGAGAATTTGTAATAATAATAATAACAATAATAATGATAATAAAAAGGCTTCTTAAATTCTTACTCTCTTCCCTGGCAGATCTACAATTATTTGACAGATCATGAAAGTAATATGGAAAATAGTGATCTCCCCAAGAAACAAGTTTCTGATTATTTATCGACAACATGAGATTTCCTTCTTCTAGTATAATTTTATGTTTATCTGTAACAATTGGTTTCTCTACGAAAATATATTATATTTATTGTATATTCAGTGGCGTAACTTCGCCCTAAGGGGTCCCCAGGTGATGTCACATGGCGGGTTGCCATAACACCGCCGCATCACATGACGCTGCAACGTCATGGAGGCCTGCTGTGTTACAGAGGCCCTGCTCTCTCCCCTGGCAATCAGTTTTATTGCCGTGGGGAAGAGCGCAGGGCCTCTGTAACTGCTTGGGGGGGAGGGGGAGTGATCATCAAGAGTCCAGAGGGCGGGTCCCAACTCTTCCCTTCAGGCCCCCCTCCCCGTGCCTGGCCTTCCTGGACGGTAGTTACGCTACTGTGTATATTCATATAGATTAAAGCATATAGAATTAATCAGTTCTGTATTATTAGATAATAGTGCCTGCATTTTTTTTAACTCCAAATACCATTTCTAATGTACTAATCATTCTTTTGTTGCTCCAGCAACCATTTACAAAGACATATCCACTTTCTCTTTTGAAACAGGTTCTCACACCCACACCCTTTTGAGCTCTGCCCTTTGGCAACAAAGTATCACAAACAAATCTGTTGCTATGTTCCAAACAGCAGCCTATCTGTTGCTCTGAAAGATGTAAAACTAACGTTACATAGCTGTAGCATTTCACAGACTGCAGCATAAAATTAGAAGATTCCATTATGCAGACAATCAGGATTGATACAGATTTATAACAGGAGCAAACAACGATTGCTAGCTTAGGTAAAAATTTAGAATGATACCATGTCATGTTCTTTACATATAAAAATAAGGAAAGGAAAAAAATGGGGGGTGGGGGTGTAGTATTGCTACTTTAAGTTGTTAATGATCTGTTTTGTCATTACTTCTTTAAATATTTATAAAATGATTAACTATTAGAGTCTCGCAACATTAGCAAGTCTTTGCATATCACTTCCTCTAGTGTAGAGCAACTGTGTAGCCCTATAGTACAAGAGCCCTGGGTTCAGAATCCAAACTACTATATACAGATTTAGGGTAATGAAGAGGACTCTTTTACTTTCACTGTTCATGTCACATTGAAACTAGTTTCAGGGTGGATAGAGCGGTGTCCATCGCTTTAAGCCATTTGCTTTAGAAAGTGCCAGATATGTTTGTATATAGATAATACTCACTTCTTTCGGGTATTGATATTGGAGGGCACCAACTAGTTTTCCAAGACTCTTCTCATCTTTACAAACTGTTCCGAGGGATTTTACTGCTCTGCAGGAGATTTCCTTGATTGTATCATTCTGTAAAACAAGGAAATGGGTTAAATCATCAGAATTTTCATTAATTTGAACCTAACATGTACATTAATGGCGCTATCTATATAAATAAAGATATACATACATAGTAATATGGATATTTAATTAATCCATGATAAATAAAACTAATTGGTTATTATTTCATGAACATTACATCTCCAACTCCCTAATACTGTAATGGGCGTCCAACAGTATGTTTGCTTCATGCATTCCTCAGATAATAAATCGTATGCTACCATAGGATGTTTTATATACAGTAGTAGTTGTTTCAAAAATACATCCTGTGCATAAGTCATAATGTTGATGAACCAAAGCACTAGCTATTTCTTTTTAGAACTTTCTTATTAGGCAACAATGATGGAAAAGCTACAATATAATTGATCAGAGTGAACATTTGCAAAGGCTAAGACTATCTACAGTACACACACAGCTTTAGCAGGGAGATTTGCATTAAGACACTTGTGTAAGTTTGAGTGGAGTTTTCTTGTCTCTAATGGCGATTTTAGAAGAGTGTATGACGTTATATTTGCTGCATACAGTATCTGCTCTGCCTGAGCTGACAAAGTAAGTGTCTCTCCCAGGGTTTGTTAATGAGCTTATCAAAGAGTTTTTTTTTTGTAAATAGCCATTCGTGCCGGCGGTGTGCTCTCTCATTAAAGGGAGGAGTGGCTCACTAGTAACTAATGTAACCTGTCTGCTTCGGAAGAGGGAGAGTCAGGTTCATTCTTGTGTTGGCATATATTGAAAGCACAGACCAGGGAAGATCTGATGTTCATTGTATTGTTAATGTTAGCGTGATCATGTAATACATGCCTCCTAAAGCAATAGTCTAACTATGCAGTATAACTTAGTTGGGGAAAATTATGAAAAATTATTATTAAAGTTCAACAACCATTAATTCACATACATGACCAGTGATGCTGCCTATTGCCCTGTATTGAATAGACCCCAATATGTTCCTATAATCTCTTCACCCTATTATACCGATATGTTTTTGACATTCTCTAGTTTTAAACTGTCTTACCTCTGAATGTTTGATCTTTGGAACTAACATTGATTCACATTTGCTCTGTAAGACAAAATAAGAGGTTATTTTATAAAGAGAAACATTGAAATAAATAAAGTACACGCTTCTATTTTCTATTCATAATGTCCTTATAGAACTGAAGCTAAACTTTACATGAATGCATTTAAAATGATCTAGGGTGCATTTACAATACACATCTTTGTTTTCTTTTCAATCCTTTGCAAACTCTTGTTTTACTGTAAAGTTTTAATGGGTATCCAGCTTATAACTGATGGTAAACACACGGGTATATTTAATATACCTTTCGTTTCAACAAGCCCACTAAAGCATTGCCAATGCTTTCATTACAGCAATGGGGGATATGTTCAACTTTTGCATAAAGCTCTGTCATCTTGTAGCCTATATATGAAACAGATATACCAATAATGCTTCTCCTGAACACAGAACAATGTGCCTCTGTCAGATTTGTGAATGGCAAATGCAGGGAGAATTGTCTATATGAAGCAATTTTGTGGGGATAGTTGCACCTCTATTGTATCTTCTTTATATATGAAAGGTATAGCCACAGAGCATTACATTGGGTGACACGAGGCAAGGTAGTTTTGCAGATATTATTTAAAAAAAAATATATATATATTAAAAATAAAAATACAATTATATATATATACCTATACTTATAAAGGTTTATATATATATATATATATATATATATATATATATATATATATAATACCTGCAAAACTACCTTGCCTTGTGTCACCCAATGTAAAAGTTCTCAGTGGCTATGCCTTTCACAGAGGCAAAAACATAACAAGCTTTGGTGAATCAATAGAGAAGGATTGTATAGGCCAAAAATAAATTAATACTCAAGTAGACTTTTTGCCATTGAGAACAGAACTGAACATTTTTAAGACATAAGTAATTTAATTGAAAAACCAAAGTTAATAATCAGAACAATGCCATAATAAGACACCTCATGGCCCAATTACTTGAATGGGCAGGAAGGTGTATTATGGAGAAGCCCAGCTTAGTATATATAGGCCCTAATCTTTTGGGAAATTATATTAAAAAAAAAAAACATGCAATAATCTTATGGAATCAATGGGGTTGTTCATTAAGCTGTGATTGTGCCATTTGGGCATTATCGCAGGGAACGTCCCATAGACTTGAATGGGAGTTTCTGTGCCGGTAGTGCCAGATTGGAATTATTGCATTTTAATAAACCTGTGGGAGAGCAATGCTTGTCTGGGTAGCATTAGTGAAATATCGAATATCCAAAGTCTACTTCTTACACAGTAAGTGTTTAATTGCTGGAAGTTGTATCATTATTTAACACAATATGTATATACTCCTAAAAGATCCCCATTTGGGAGATTTCTTCATTATTGGGACTAGTGACATTTTAACTTTGCCAATCTGTAACCGCATTGGGAATTACAACAATGTGATTAAAATAATTGATCACGCTTATCAATTACACATTTAAATCCATTTTACACACATTTGCAAAATTCAGACACACTGTGAAATATCTGTAAACGTTTTAACATTGTAAAAGCATAAAAAAAACCCAAAGCATGTGATCTCTTCCAATAAGCACAGGTGTGGATATATCCTAACATTTCACCTATCGGCCTTGTCAGACCCACATCCTTCCCCTAATAGTCGTTTTATTTTGCTGTTAATTATACTACAAATATTTAGCATCTTCTGGGAAGTAGCTTTTGAAGTGCGAGATCCCTCACATTGCTTCTAAACATATACAATACAGCTGAATAGTATGTTTCTAATGCTAATAACAGATTGTGAGCTAAACCGTGAAAAGTGTACATAATCAGTCCCACCTTATTCCTATAACTTCTGTTAACAGAGCAACCATTTTAAAAGTGGACAAAGCTTACAATTATTTAAGCATTGAGTGCCTGAACACACAGACTCAATTTGTGAAGGGATCTTTTAAAATGCTATATCAATAGTACATTTATGGTCCATTCATCAATTTAATCAGCGACTATGTTCTTACCTTGCTTGTGTTGACTAGAGGATCCAGTATGTTGAGGATTTCTTCTAAAGATGTTCTGTTTTCGCCTTGAGATCTTATGGGACTTGCACCATTTAGATGAAACAGGCAGAGCAGAGTGCAGAGGATAGTCAACGAGTTACTCATGGTGCCTTGTTAGTGAAAGATGCAGTGAATATTTAGGATATGTGTATGGGTTTTGCCCTTGTTGCAGATTCATCTTGACCGGAGTTTTATAGCGAATCTTTAAACCTCAGAGGGAGGCATTTTGGTGACGTGAAATGACACGATAAAGATTCTGATGACTGTTAAATTCTAGATATCTGATAAGAGAATCTGAGGGTAAAAAATCTTGATAAGTAAGTGGAAAGCAAAGAAACAAATCATTGGGTGCTACATAGGGAAAGTATAGGTAAAAGCAGTATATAAAAAAAGTATGCATAAAGCAGGGTCTTTGGAAATAAGATATCACAGAAATGGGAAATAGATTTTGAAGAATTTCTAGGAATTCAAATTTAGGATCACTAATAAAATATATATTGAAGGACACATTCATGTTAACACTTTCACAGCTGAAAGATCAAGAAACATTAACTTGTTCTTTGGGAAATTAACCCACATTTTTATATCCCTCCTAGAAACAAAGTGAACTAATGCTAGTGGTATGTTAAATATTAGTATTTAAAAAAAAATTTTTTCTTTAAATGTGTCTATATTAACCTAAGGCATTGGAGTGTTTTTAGGATCTTTACTTAATCTCTTTTGTTAGTAAACTGTTGTATACACAGGGATATTATTCATCCATACTCCTCCTCTCCCCCATGTTATTAGGTGTACACTAATTATTCTACCATCAGTAGCTAAAAGGATAAAGAACAATAGCTACCAGATAAGGTTAGCATTCAACAGAACGGAAGAAAATAGAAATGTACCTATTTTTACACAGGAAGTACATAAGTGAACATGTTATATTAAGAGTGACTGCATCTCTTTCAGAAAGCCAACGACATAGATTGGTTGTTAAGCACATTGTTTAGTAAACATTTAAAAGCTGTGTCCATTCTTGTGCTACATTTTTCAAAGGTCGTCCCAAAAATGCTTCTGAGACATGGATGCACTCATAAGTGTTCCCTGTATGTGCGCCCCACGGAAGACTGAGGAGGAATAGGATGGGTTGGAATGGGAATTTATTTTGTCCTGGGCGTATGTACAGTGTGCAGCTGCCCCCACATTCACAGGCTCCGGCCTAAGCATTGCCATTATTAAACATAACGACATATTTCTTTTAAACTGGAGGGGAAAAAAACCTGTGAATTTACTACTTATTATCCTTATCTGATCTCTTAAGTCATAGCTCAATTCATTTTTCTTTTCTTGTGCCATGGCCACTGCTACAAATCGCAATCGCCTGACCACTCCTGAGGGCAATCGTGATTGCAGCAGCGCTTGGCCGAGAAACGGAAGAGGAGGAGTGCTCTTTCATTTCTCGGAATTACAGATTGTGTTCTGCACTCCATAGGAACAAAGGGCGGGACTCCCCCACCAAAGGAGCACCCAAAGGGCATGACGTAGCCACATTCGTCATGGAGCCCCTGGAGGGCTAGACCCATGATGTAGTGGCTACGTCTTGGGGAACCGAAAGGTTTAGAAATGTATATATATTTTATTAACTCTTAGAGGAACTGGGGTTACCTCTGGGAAAGTACTGGATCAGTTTTACTACTACTAGTAGCGTTACTGTTTCGAAGATATTTAGCTCTAACATCCTGACAAAAAATATTTTGTCAGCTACGGTAACAGTTAGTGAATACAGTAACATTGGGCATCGTAGAAACCCTTCCAGAAGCCATTTTGGATCTCCTGAACTAGTGGGCTCATGGAAGGATGATGTGTCATCTGGCTCCGTTAGATCCTCTGGATTAATCAAATATTAATGGAACTAATCATAATATATTCAACTTATGTGGTACTAACCATTGGCTACATAACAAAGGTGACGCCAGTGAGGGATTTGCCTTAGCTGAGGGACAATATATTCAACTTATGTGGTACTGACCATCGGCGACATAACAAAGGCAATGTCAGTGAAGGAGACAGAAACAAGAAAACAAATATAGAAAATGAATTATTTTAGGACAACCACAATCTCCTTGTGCGCTTGTTTGAAAGGCTAAAAAATAAATTGATACTTCAAGCAATGACGTCACACTTCCAACTTTCCCGACCTGTGAGAAAACTGGTGATCGGGAGCTGTGAGAAGACGTTGAAGCGACATAATTCTTCTTACGCCCATCCGCGAGCTCTAAGCCATTCACATCGCTCGAGAGACGACATGGTACCTAACATACATGATATCACGCCACATTTATAATAGAAACAGTGGGCTCTAGTCTTCGCTGTGCAACCACTGGCGGTATTGTTTTCCGAATACTTGCCATTGTGTTTGATGTAGGTAGACGTTTACAAAAAAGGATTAATTTGATTAACAAACATGTCCATCTTTTCAATAGAACACAAGGTAGCGAATATTATACATTTCAACACGTTTATTGATGAATTTCCCTCATTAAAAGCACGAGAAGTGCAATTGTAAAAAGAAAATGATCGTACTTGACGTTATAATTGTATTTGTATGTTAACTGCATATATATCTATTAGTTGATTGTTTATGCAGATCTCATAACTAACTATAAATAAGAATACAACATTTAGTATTATTTATGCACTTTCCTTTTTTCTACATAAAAACTACTATGAAAATATAAACATGGAGGGCAGAATTTTATATTCTTACTTCGGGCACAAAAATAGCTAGTTACGGCACTGCTGACCAAATACCCTTTTTGGCGGAAGGGTTTTTGTCTGGGATCCTTAAAACCCATTGACTTTTAGGGTAAAGCACAGTCATAGGATTAATCAGCTCTGGTTTAAGTGCTTTATTTTATTTGTCACTCCAACAGACAAAATCAAGATAAACAAAAGAATCAAACTAAATCCTGGCTCTATCTGAGCATTAACTAGACAGCAATTCTCTAGCTATCTTTGGGTGGATTTCCCACTTACCAAACAATAAAACAGATATCATAAACCAAACCTGTTGCAGGCCAGTGCCTGTCCAGCTCCATCTTAGCTGAGCATCCAGCTCTCTTAGCTGGGAAGCTGGGGAGAGGGGAGAACTGATTCAGCCGGCCCTTTCTTATACTCTGTTAATTAAGGTAAGTGATCTGCACCTGGCTGTCCTTGCAGAACCTCCCGTGGCACTCTAACCCTTAGTAGGGCCAGGTATAGTTTGCCAAAGCAGGCGGTATATTCATCCCCTCTACAATTTTACCACCTTTCCTCTCACATATCCCCCCCCTCCCCCCAGCTCATTCCTGCTGGGGTGAGCGACCATGGAAATCAAGGAGTGTACCCTAGAAAGCACATCAGCATTTCCCTGTTTCAGACCAGCACTGTGTTCCACAGTGAAAATAAAGGGCTGGAAACTAAGGAACCACCTGGTCACCCTTCAGTTTTTTTTCGTTATTCTGGGACATCCAAGTAAGAGGAGCACGGTCTGTAATTAACCTGAATTTTCTTCCTAACAGATAATAACGAAGAGCCTCTAAAGCCCATTTAATTGCCAGACAATTCCTATTGTATTGTATTGTATGTCTTTATTTATATAGCACCATTAATGTACATAGCGCTTCACAGTAGTAATACATGTGGTAATCAAATAAATAACAGATAATATAAATAACAGATCATGGGAATAAGTGCGTTAGACATAAAAGTAACATTAAGGAAGAGGAGTCCCTGCCCCGAGAAGCTTACAGTTTAATTGGTAGGTAGGGAGAACGTACAGAGATAGTAGGAGGGAGTTCTGGTAAGTGCGTCTGCAGAGGGCCAAGCTTTATGTATCATGTGTTCAGAATATCCATAGTGCTATTCATATGCTTCTTTAAGCAAGTGTGTCTTAAGGTGGGTCTGAAAGGTGGATAGAGAGGGTGCAAGTCGGGTACTGAGGGGAAGGGCATTCCAGAGGTGTGGGGCAGTCAGTGAAAAAGGTTTAAGGCGGGAGAGGGCTTTAGATACAAAGGGGGTAGAAAGAAGACATCCTTGAGCAGAACGCAAGAGTCGGGATGGTGCATAGCGAGAAATTAGGGCTGAGATGTTATTAGGGGCAGAAGAATGTAAAGCTTTAAAAGTGAGGAGAAGAATGGCGTGTGAGATGCGGGATTTGATCGGAAGCCAGGAGAGGGATTTCATGAGTGGAGATGCTGAGACAGATCTAGGAAGAGTAGAGTGATTCTGGCAGCAGCATTTAGGATAGATTGTAGGGGAGACAGGTGAGAGGCAGGAAGGCCGGACAGCAGGAGATTACAGTAATCAAGACGGGAGAGAATGAGGGCCTGAGTCAGAGTTTTAGCAGTCGAGCAACAGAGGAAAGGGCGTATCTTTGTTATATTGCGGAGGAAAAAGCGACAAGTTTTAGAAATGTTTTGAATGTGAGGGGCGAATGTGAGAGAGGAGTCGAGTGTGACCCCTAAGCAGTGTGCTTGGGCTACTGGGTGAATGATCGTAGTTCCAACAATAATGTGGAAGGAGGTAGTAGGGCCAGGTTTGGGAGGAAGTATGAGGAGCTATGAGCTTATCTACTATGGAGCAGTTCTTTTCTTGTCGGTTTAACTTTCTGCTCAAAAAGTAAATGGGGTGTTCCTCACCCTGGTATTCTTGGGAAAAGACAGCCCCTAAACCCACATCAGAAGCCTCTGTCTGTACTACAAACTCTCTAGAAAAGTCTGGGGTTACCAAGACAGGTTGGGCACAGAGAGCTTTTTTCAATCACTTAAAAGCCTGATCTGCCTCTGGAGCCACTTAACTGTAACTGGGGATCTTGCTTTTGTGAGGTCTGTTAAAGGGGCAGCAACTGTGGCAAAATTTGGGATAAACCTTCTGTAACCGGTCAGACCTAGAAATGCTCTTACCTGTTTCTTGGTAAGTGGCTGGGGCCAGTTTTGTATAGCTTCCACCTTCACTGCTTGTAGGTTAATCAAACCTCTCCCAATTGAATATCCTAAATACTTTGTCTCCTCCAGACCAATGATACACTTGGGAAGATTAGCAGTTAAACCAACGACGTGAATGGAATTAAGTACTGCTTGAACCTTTGGGAGATGGGAATCCCAGTCTTCACTGTGGATGACATCATCCAGGTATATTTAGTATGGGGTTTTAGAATCCTGTCCATCATTCTCTGGAATGTGGCAGGGGCACCATGTAGCCCGAATGGTAATACTGTATACTGAAATAGGGCTTTGGGTGTTGAGAAAGCAGTTTTCTCTTTTGCCTGTTCAGTGAGAGGTGACCTGCTAATAACCTTTTGTTAGTTCTAGAATTGTCAGGTAATGTGCTTTGCCCAACCTTTCTATTAACTCTTCAACCCTAGGGTACCCAACTCATTGGGTATGAGTCAAATTTAGAAATACCATTTAACTATCGATAATCATTGCAGAATCTTAAAGTGCCATCAGGTTTTGGAACCAGCACAATAGGACTTTTCCACCCACTATGTGATTCTTTGATTACCCCAAGTTTTAACATCCTTTTCACCTCCTTCGGGCTTCAGGAATCCTATAGGGTTTAAGATTAACCCTTTTCCCTGGTTCTGTTATAATGTTATGTTTAATGACATTAGTTTTCCCTGGGGTCACAGAGAAAACATCCCTATTTCTCCTGACAAAATCCCTGACTTCTTGTTTCTGATGTACAGGCAAAGTGCCTGGTATGTTCACCTCAGGATCAGTGGAGGTAAGTTCTAAGGGCTTTAAAGCAACCAGGACTTTCCTATCCTTCCAAGGTTTTAAAAAGTTTATATGATACAATTGCTCAGGCTTTCTTCTTCTTCGCTGCCTTTCTTTATAATTAACAACACCCACTTTCTCAATGACTTGATATAGGCAATGCCACTTTGCAAGGACCAAGTTCTCCCCTGTAGGGATCCTAGCATTACGTTTATACAGTAGCTGTTTTTCTACGCTTCCCTGGCTTTTTGCGTATGTTCTCTGACTATAGGAATGATAGCTGCCATTCGATCCTGCATCTGGGATATATGTTCAATCACACTACGATGGGGTTTTGTCTCCTGCTCCCAGGTCTCTTTAGCTATATTTAAAAAAAAACCCTATTCTCAGCTGTTTCAGCTGTTGGGGGTTGGTGGCTCCTCCTTCCCAGGTTTTAAGCCCGCCCCTCCCCACTTCCCATTAGTAGGTCCTTTCATTCTACTGGATATAGATCCACTGTGGTCTTTCTCCCTCCTAATAGAGGTAAATGAGAATTTTAATCCTATTAGAAGTATATTAGTATTTTATCTGGTAGTGTTAGAACTTGCGAACAGGTGTCTGCCTTGACATGGCTCGCAAGCTTACAACGCTTTGGCCAAAGGGTTAAACTAAATGACCCTTTTTCAAGAGAATATATAAGTATTTTACTGTGTATTTTTGTCATGTTGGATGTAGCATTGGGCTTCTCTGTTGTCTGCTCTTTAGCTATATCTAGTAATCTTCAAGGATTTCGCCCATACACTAATTCAAAAGGGAAAAAACCTGTAGAGGCTTGGGGTATTTCTTTAATGGAGAACATTAGGTAGGGTAACAAAGTCCCAATCTTTCCCATCTGTGTCAATTACCTTCCGTAGCTGTACCTTTAAGGGGTTTATTAAATCTTTCCACTAAGCCATCAGTCTGGGGATGATATACTGAGGTCCTAATTTGTTTCACTTGAAGACACTTGCACAATTCTTTTGTGACCCTAGACATAAAAGGGGTTCCTTGGTCTGTCAGGATTACCTTGGGAATACCCACCCTGCTAAACATCAGCATCATCTCCTTTGCTATGGTTTTTGCAGAGGTATTACGTAGGGGTATTGCCTCTGGATAGCGGGTTGCGTAGTCCAGAACAACCAGTATATACTGATGCCCTCTAGCGGATTTTACAAGAAGGCCCACCAAGTCCATAGCTATCCATTCAAAAGGTACATCAATTATAGTTAGGGGCACTAGGTGGCCATGGAAAGCCTTGAAAGGGACTGAGCGCTGGCACTCAGGGCATGAGGAGCAATAGTTTGTTATTGCAGCCAGCACCCCAGGCCAGTAAAACCCCCTAAGGATTCTCTCTCTCATTTTCTCAACTCCCAGGTGTCCTCCCAGTATGTGGCTATGTGCAAGGTTTAGTACAGTGTTACGGAAAGCCTGGGGAACCAGTAACTGCTTAGTGATGGCTGAGTCCTTTTTCCTTACTCTATAAATTAGGTAATTTATCACTTCAAAGTAGGGATTAGGTAACACATTTTCTGGCTGCGTAGCAACCCCATTCACAACCTGGACATTATGTCTAGCAGCGACTAGAGTAGGATTGTCCCATTGGGCGCTCTTAAGAGCAGGGCGTAGGAGTTCTTCTGCAGCAACATATCTATCCACCAAAGCAATCAGCTGGTCCGCTGTATGGGGGTTGCTTTGACTGATCCACCGACACAGGGTAGCAGGAAGGCCCCTTAGAAAACGGTCCATCACTAAAAGCTCCACAATGTGGCTGGCTTAATTAACCTCAGGTTGAACCACTTTCGGGAAAGGTGTATGAGGTCAAACAGTTGGGATCTTGCAGCCTTGTCAGAGGAGTACGACCATAAGTGGAACCTTTGAGCCCGTAATTAGTGGTCACTCCCATGCGTGCCAGAATTTCATCCTTCAACTTGTTGTAGTCGCTGGCGTGTGCGGGTTCTAGGTCATAGTAGGCCTTTTGAGGTCCAACGCTCAGGAAAGGTGCCAGTATGCTGGCCCACTCAGCTGCCATCCATCCCTCTCTTTTTGCTGTGCGCTCAAATGCCAGAAGGTACGCCTCAACATCATCTGTTGCAGTCATCTTTTGAAGGTAATGACTGGCACGAATCGCCTTGGGTCCTTGGTATCTCCCATCAGGGTCCTCGCTCAGCCTCTCAGACATAGCTTATATCTCCCATAGCAGCTCACGGATAGCACCTTGCTGTTCTTCACGGGTCACTCTGAGTGCCTGAGCGTGTGTCCTGTTTGTCTCTTGCTGTGCAGCTGTAGCCTGCTCTTGGGCAGCGGTAGCCTGCTGGTGTATCTGCTGTTGTGCAGCAGTAGCCTGCTGCTCTGTAGAGATAGCCTGGATCAATGCCTTGATAATTTCCTCCATGGTGAGTTTGAAGTAGTTTTATAACCTCAGACTTATAATATGGGTGCCTGCATTCTCCACCAAATGTGACAAAAATACCCTTTTTGGCTGAAGGGTTCTTTTCTGGGATCCTTTAAAATCCACTGTCTTTTAGGGTAAAACACATTCACAGAACCATCCAGCTCTGGTTTAAGTGCTTTATTTTCTTTATCACTCCAGCAGACAAAATCAAGACAAACAAAAGAATCATAATAAATCCTAGCTCTATCTGAGCATTAACTAGACAGCAATTCTCTAGCTATCTTTGGGTGGCTTCCCACTTACCAAACAATAAAACACAGATATCATAAACCAAACCTGTTGCAGGCCAGTGCCTGTTTGTAGCATCCAGCTCTCTGGAATGAGGGGAGAACTGATCCAGCCTGGCCTTTCTTATGATGAGGCCACGCTGCCGATGACCTCGCGGTGCTTGGCGAGGTAACTTCTATCAATTTAAATTTAGACGTCCCCGCTCACGGGGTGCGCACGCGCTCATGCGTGGGCACACACGCTCACCCACGCTTGGCACTTACATAAACAAAAAAAACTGACTTTGAACCACGCTCAGCTTGCCTGCAATGCCCTCCCGCGAGCGCTTGCGAAATAGCGCGGACACCCATCGCTCATGCTTGGAGAGATGGTGACGTCACCGCTCTCCAAGCATGAGCGCTGTCAGCGCCGGCGTGGCCGCAGCCTTACACTCTGTTAATTAAGGTCAGGTGACCTGCACCTGGTTGTGCTTGCAGAACCTCCCTGGCTCTTTAACCCTTAATAGGGCATGTATAGTTTGTCAAAGCAGAAGGTATATAACTCCCCTCCACAATTTTACAACCTTTCCGCTCACACCGTGTACACAGCACTGAGCAAAGGCCTTTTTAGGTGCAGTAAGTATGTGCCTCAAAGAGCTTACAATCTAATTTCTGGGGCCTGATGCACAGGGAGATAATGTAACTTGTCCTATAGGCATAAGAAGAGCCACACACCACAGCACAGCCGTCTATGGGGCAGGCCTCAGTGGTTTTGTGCGTGTGGGTCTGCAAACCAATGTGACGCCTACACTGGCAAGGAAGACAAGAATTTTGTCTCCCAGTGCTGCAATGTAGTCATGTGGTCGACGCACAGCCAATGGCAGGGCAGATATTGCCCCATCATGGCCGCGCCCCCTCCCGTGCTCCCCTACAGACCGCCGATCGTGGCTGTAGTCTCTGCATGCGCCACCATGCCGCCAGGCACACGTGCAATAGGGAGGACTGGGGCCATAGCCTATAGCTACGTCCATAGCAGGGGAATCCGCGCTGAGCCGCGCGGAAGCTCCGTGCTGAGCGCCTGCATCCTCAATGAGGATGTCTTCAGAGGGGGCTCACGCGAGCGTCCGCAGGCATGCTGAGGCGCAGGGATTTTCAGCCGACAGCAGAGCCTGTTTCTCAGCCCACTGTCGGCTGAAAACCTCCAATCACAGCAAAGCAGCGTCAACGTCACGGCGTCATGATGTCAGCACTGTGAAGTTGATGTCGGTGTGTCGCGGGCTATTGGCCCAGCGACGTCACTGCCCCGCCCCCCTCCATCCCCCCCCCCCCTCCGATCGCGCACGCTGGCTCGCCTGCCAGTCCATGGGATCGCTCCTGACCGGGCAGGCGAGCCTCAGCGTCAGCGCGGAGGAACGCGGGCTGAGGCTCTATGGATGTAGCCTAAGTGTGTTCACACCCTTTAAAGGCAGCGTTCATATTACGAGGCTTCTCTTTAAGCTAAAATCCTCAGTTTTTTGGAGAGGGGGATTACTGCTTTAATAAGGTGCTAATAAAACATAAATATTGATTTTGAAGTGAGGTTTGATCCATTACATTACACAAAATCATGTTGCCATGATATAAAGTTGCTATCTTCCCAAATGTTTCCTTATCATTTTGCAAATCAGCCGTGAGTAAAATATAGAAATGCCCACACAAATTCTAAATAAAACAAACGTCCCCCTGGTTTTATTTAGAAAACTCTATCTTATTTCTTTCTTAGTATTTGTTTCACGATGAGCCGGGGTGGCTGCGGTGCACGGAGACTCTTTCCATGAGTCAGGGTTTTACATTTACCTAATGGTAAGAAAGGCTCTTGTCATATTAACTCCAGAGGAGCACAGGAAATATTAAAGTGTATACAAGTGCTACGTGCTACTTCCTCTTTTTTTTTTACTGATTGTGTCTTTTTGACCTGCTTAATTAAAGTGCAACATCCTATTTTAATAAGCTTTTTTTTTTTAATGTCTGAAACCACAAGATTTCCAGGACGGGCTTTTAATTTGTGTACTGAAAAATGTTTAAATTTTTTTTTTTAAATGTGTGACCCCATACAGTACATTTATTTCTCTCTCTCTCTGTGTATAATATATATATATATATATATATATATATATATACATATATATATATATACATATATATATATATATATATATATATATATATATATATATATATATATATAATATTATATATATATATACATATATATATATATACTTAACCCAAACCCAAAGATCCAGGCAGAAGACGACACAGCCCTGATGAAGTTTATGTTGAAAACGTTGGTTTATGTAAATATTAAAACACAATTTGTTTGCCACTTACCTGCGATGTGCTGTGTCGTCTTTTGCCTGGATAAAGTATTTTTTTATATTATCTTTATGATGCGTGCACTCGCCAGTTTATACCAATAACAATTTTTTTTTAGAATAGGGTGGAATTGATTGATTACAGGGGTACTGCTTCCTGAAGAAGCCGTTAGCAAGAGAGAGATGAAAATGGCTTGCGACTTCTTCAGTGAGCACAGATTCAAATTCATAGACCAGTGATTCACAGCATGGGGTTCGCAAACCCTTATGGGTGTGTGAGGTGTCTCCAAAATGGGTTGCCATTAAAATGTAATGGGGGATCCCAGGTAGTATAGTGGGTTCCTGAGCACTTAGCAAGTCCCCAAACTGCACCCTAGCGTGGATGCTATAGCGGTCAACTATAGCAGGAGCTTCTAAAGTTGTTCCTCAGAATACTTTTCATCCACAGTGGCATTGCATTCTGGGGTTTGACTTTGGTTGCTCTTGCAGTAATTGACATTTATACCTCCCATGCTGGTGCACATACTGAGGTGCAGTTTAGAGTATTATTAAGTGTGTGTTCCACCATATGCTCAGCACCCTACTACTACTACCTAGGATCAGCAATAGTCTTATGAGTAGGCAACAAGATTTATTATGCGAGGATCACTGAACAAACATTTTCTAGCAGGTAGTGCACAATGTAAAAACGTTTAGGAATCACGGACAGACTATTTTCAATAGTCTGAAACTAGTGGTAATCCTGCTATATATCTTTTATGGCATTGCTTTAATCAGCCAAATCATGTCACTTATATTCCATCAAGTCAGGACCCTTGGTGGCATGTACTGTAGCGTGCGTGCGTGCGTGCGTGACTAATGATAATGTTGAACTGGAACTTAGACGGAAACACAGAAACATATACTGTAATGTGAGAGCAGATAAGAACCGCTTGGCCAACTTAGTCTGCCCATTTCCTTTCTGCTGTTAAACATTGCATCCCATTTGATCCGCGGCTTTCTTTAACATTTAGAATAGCCTTATGTTATTTCCAAGCGTTTTGTGAATTCCCCATCTGTATTAGCCCCAACCACCTCTGCGGGAAAGTTACAGTATTGCATGAATCTATCCCTACCCTGAAGAAGTACTTCCTCACCTTTCCCCTGAGCCTAAGGCTGTGTCCATAGATAGGCAGACTGCAGAGCGATCAGACTGCCCAAAGGCAGTGATCGCGTCTATATGGTGTGCGGGCGGGCGTGTGCGTGCGGAAGTGGGAGGGGCCGCGCGATGCGCGAAAAATCAGTTACAACTTATTTCTCGCACGATACGGCGGTCACGTGAGCTGTTCGCCCAATGAGGCCGGACCAGCTACGTGATGTCCGCCCACAGACACGCCCCCCGGACGGCGTGCGTACTTAGACCAGGGAAAGCACCCGCTTTCCCTCAGCCTCCGTGCGCCTCCGCACAGCTGCAGTGTCTATGGATGCCGCCTAACACCCTCCAGCTTCATAGCATGACATATTGTTGTAGGACTAACCTTTCTCCGCAATAAGCTTCCCTACTGTACATTGTGAAAACCATTTAAGTATTTGTAATATATATATGTACTGTAACGGGTATTCCCTGTCGAATACAGACGCTACTACCTGCTGTGTAACCTGTGTGGCTCTCAGGAGCCTAAGCCTCCGTTTGGGGAGCCTGGGGTACATATATATAATACGATCTCGTGGTGCAATGCCCCCACCTGGGAGGGATCCCAACGGAGTGGGAGGAGGCCCTCACAGGAAACAATCACATTAAGCAAACAGATGTAAAACAGAACTGGCTTTACTGCATAGCATGTACGTATTCATAAATCAACAGGTGTCCCTCTCTAGAGGAGACACTGACTACTGCGTCTCGCACCTACACCGAGTGATCCCACCCTGTGTCCAGTAACTCCACACAATATGTCCCGCACCCTTAAAGGGAGATATGTGTGACCGCTCAGCCACTAGTCCTGTAATAATAATATATGTAGGATCGTTGGTGCACTTGTTGATGGTTACCTGCCGAGCACTCCAGTGCCCGGGCCTGCCAAGGAGCTTCACAAAGGATCCGAAGGCTGACGAATCCAGGAACTACCGTCCGGGGCGATCCCACCCGGATGGCTGCGGCAGCGGAGGTCTGAGCCCAAACCTCTGGATGGACACGCGGTGTCCGCTTTGTCCCTAACTGACTCTGTGTAGTAAGGGGCAGGGTCCCTAACCTGGGGCCTGTCCCTACAACACTCAACTACTGGTGACTCAGGACTATCTGGGGCCTAGGGGGGTGCTGGCCTAGTGCAGAGAGTCACTGACTCCTACACCCTACCTCCTTCCCCTAGCTGCTCCTGACGTCGACTAGCGTGGGCTCAGCGCGCCAAATGTATCCAATCTCCCCTGCAGGGAGATTCTACAGCCCTATTGGCTACCTGGCGTCACCTGACTCTGCCCCCGTGCACCCTGGGGGCTGTATCTTCTTGGAAGCTATTCTCCCCTATGGCCGCCTCGCGCGCACTTCCTTTGCGCATGCGCCAACCTCCGCAGTGGCCACCGGCCGCCGCGACCCATTGCGTATGCGCAACTTCTTAGGCAATGGCGGCGCCCCTCGCGGGAGCCGCCGGGGTCCTTCCGAGCACCGGAGTGCTCCCTGCTCGGCCCCCACCCTCCAGGAACGCCGGCGGGGCTGCCGCTTGGCTCCGGCAGCCCCCACCATCAGCGGAGGTAACGGGGGAACATGGTTACATATATATATATATATATATATATATATATATATATATATATATATATATATATACACACACACACACTCTCTCTTTTCTCCATCAAGCAGTACATATTAAGGTCTTTCAGTCTTTCCTGATAAATGTTATTGTGTAGAGATCATGCACCATTTTAATAGCACTTGTTTGAATAATCTCTAATTTATTGGATGTCCTTTTTTTTTAACCAGTGATCTATAAAGTCATCAATCTCTCCCTATACAACCTAGCATGGCTTTCTCCAGCTGAAATAATGACTCTCAGGTTAATTTGTCCTATACTGTAGTACTGTAGTTGACATTATAGAGCAATCAATCCTGTATTCTATCTTTGAACTTTTATGAGCCAAGTGCATTATTATTTTGCATCAAATTGTACTTGCCACATTCTTGACCATTATTCTGATCTACCTAAATCATTAATACATTTTTTTACCTCCCCCTCGAGTGTCAATCCTGTTGCAGATTGGTGTGTCATCTGCAAAAGGGCATACTTCCCCTTTAAGACAATTTGCCTATTAAATAGCAGTGGACCCAGTACAGATCCCCGAGGTTCTCCACTCGTCACCTTCTTCTGAATGTACTCCATTTACCATAACTCTCAGACAACTTCAACCAACGTCTTATTCCTTCAACTTCCTTACATTCCAATCCCAAGCATTGCAACTTTTGTATTATTCTTCGATGCTGGACATCTACTGTACCACCCTGATCTAATACCTTAACCCAGTGTTTCTCTACCAGGGTGTCATGTCACCCAGGGGGGTTCAGATGTTGCATTACATTTGAAATAGTCAAAAATCTGAACTTTACAATTACATTTACAAGTGTATAATGGCATTTATATACAGTCATTATAACACTGTAATAGTGTTCAAACATTTTATTCACTTTTTCAATTTTCTTTGATTACAACACGTTGTAGATAGTTCACATACAGTATTTGTACATGTTCGTTCCTTAACCACCTCTCATTTCTAGTAGAATTATACAGTCAATTTTGTAAAATATTTTCTGTCGTTTCTAATATACTATTCCCACCGATGTGAACACTGTCATTTTAGACGTCAAATTATATTGTAATGAAATACAGTACTTCTTTACCATTTCTACCCAGTTGTATTGGGATTTAAATACATGCGACAATTGATAAAATGATGATTTACCCCTATAAATGTAATCATCTCAATAGGGATGCTCTGTAGAAAAAAAGTCAAAAGAATTGTTTAGGTTACATGACTATCTCCCCCCAGTAAATTCAGGCTGTTTG
Organism: Ascaphus truei; assembly: GCF_040206685.1. NCBI lineage: Eukaryota > Metazoa > Chordata > Amphibia > Anura > Ascaphidae > Ascaphus > Ascaphus truei. Next base: position 155,823,393 of record NC_134487.1, read on the forward strand.
GAATCTTGTTAGTTGCTGGACTTCAAATATTTAACAATTGCCTTTCTCTACTTTTGTGAAGTAGAACTACGTTTGTGTTTATCTAGTCATCTGGAACTACAGTTCACCTCTATTAATAAGGACTGGTTAAATAGTTCTGTTAACAGTGTTGACAGAGAACAGCACTAAGGTCTTTTAATATGTATGGATGTATTACATCTAGCCTCATTGACTTGTCCACGGTCTTTAAAGTTCCATCAGGACTTTCTCCTCTGTAAATAGACTTGTGTGTCCCCACTTCCTTTCCCCATGTAATATCCATTAAAATGAATGAGGAATATCTTCTGACTACTTTGTAGACCCTTGCTTTAATGAGCAATCGAAAGATGTTATGTCTTAGGGGTAGCATATAGTAGCACAGTGAAATTTGTGTCTAGAGTGCAAGCATTGGTGAAGGGCTATAGTTAGACTCATCACCATTAAGGGAGGCAGAGGGTGACCGATCAAATACACCAGTAACAGCAAAAAGAACAGAATCATCACTGGGGAGTAGTATGTGTAGCCCTGGTAAGAAATAGGGCTATGTCTATCCTCCTACTGGTATAAGCCCTGCTAAGGGCAGGCTGCCAGTAGTTAACATGGGTTTCCCCCACATCAAGCCTTGCTTTGAGTGGTGGAGATAGGCCACCTGACTCTGTGTCTAAGGCAAGAGACACAGGGGAGGGGTCTGCTGACATCAAGAGGATCAGGGCTGTCTAAATGTAGTTCTGCCTGTTCCTGTCAGTGACACTAGTTCTGTTCTGTCCTGGGTTCAGAGCTGAGCAGAGAGTGTGTGAGTTAGCTAGGTGCCTGAGGAGTAGGGCTTAGTTAGCAATAGGTGGATCAGTGCCTCTCACCCTGCCTAGGGGGTGAGGGAAGAGCTATCCCCACCCTGAGCGCCCGCGGCTTGGGGTAGTGGCAGGGACACAGAGAGTACCCAAAGACCATCCTGAGGGTGTGCAGTTTGGAGGGAGAGAAGACCCTGTACCTGATACCAGCGTGTTGCTGTGAGTACTGCTGTGTGCTGTGTGCTGCTGATAATAAAGAGAGCTGCTGCTACTTGTATAAAGACCTGACTGAGACTGGAATCTCTCATCCCTGTGTGGGAAGTTCTCTGTAAGGGTTCCACCCCATATCCCTGGGGCTTCACAGAGATGGAGGCATTGCACCACTGAGCTCAGATGAAGGCATTCACCCCAGAGACCTGTTCCTGTCCTCCCCCACACCATCGCAGGAGACTCAGGTCCTCCTGTTGCCAGCAGGTATGCACCACTCTCAGACATGTAGCCAGACCTTAGTACACCCTAGGGGGTCCGATCTGCGACCGGGGGGAGGGAGGGGTCTGAGGGCTACATATGTATAGGGGTACTCTTGATAGTAGTGACAGATGTTGAAATGGTACTTCAACGTCAAACTGAGGCATGGGGGAAAAGGTGTGATGATGACTATGATTAGTAGCTAAGCTAGTTATCTCTGGGACATGTTACCACATTGTGGTATAGTGTGTGTAATGCCCAAACAGGAGATGTCCAACTCAAGAGAGTTGGAAGAGAATGTGTGAACGAGAGTGACTAGCATGTTGAAGGCATACAGTACAGGCATGACACAACTTCTCTCTCCTAACTCTGTGTGGGGGAAAAAAAGAAACATGACCTAAACTGGAATACATGGCATTAGAGTGCCCCAGTTGTCCACCAGCCAACATGCTGTTTACCACAGCTGGGTTTATCATAACAGATCATAGAACCAATTTGTTTAGTTTGAAAAGGCTTATATGCATTAAAATTAATGAACATATCTCCCAAGACCATTATATTCTATCTGGGATAAACAGGAGTTTGCTGTGAACCCGATTCTCTATGGCTGTGTAACGGGTGCTCACCACAAACAGGACAGGACCGCGAGGCTGAGGTGGGGATGTTAGGGTACACCGACCTCCAGCCGTGAGAGCGCATCCGGAGTGCAGAGTTATAGTCGTATAGCTGGGTCAGGGATGGAGAAGTGAGAATAGTAATGATGCCGTGGTCAGGGGTTGGAGAAGTCGGATGGTCATAGAGGGCAGCCGGGGTCCAGGCGTAGAGAAGGTAGAGGTCCAGATGCAAGCAGAGGTCGAGGTTTGGATTACTCGGGGGTCCAGGTACAAGCCAAGGTCAAACACACTGAGAGACAAGACAGGATCAAAATGCACAAGGCAACAGGACAAGGCAGCAGGATGTTTGGGGTAAGCACTACGTTCAGCAACGAAGAATTACGCTCAGCGAATTTGCCAGAGGGCTGGCTGAGCATATAAAGTTTTTCAGGAGGTAGGGGAGCGCAGGGATCAGTGTTTCATAAAAAAACAAATAGAGACACAACATAGTGCAAATAAAGTTTAAAGAGAAGTGTATGGAGGAGTTTTCTTTCAGAAGTAAACTCACATGGTCTCAATAGAGAAAAGGCATTTTCAGAAATCAGTGGCTATCAGCTTGATTCTGCCTGCAAAGGTGAAGATTCCCACTAGGCATGGTCAAATGTCATCAGTTTGATCACGGTATTAGGATAAACAGAAATGGACAACCATAGTGTGATCCGAGAAATATAATATAATTTATAAACACAGTAAAAAATGGACACTTACACAGTGTCCTAAGAGCATGGGCACATAAAAGATCTGTTATACCACCCGTTCGGCTGCTCCCCGCTCCCTCTGTCTCCGACCTCTCGATCGAGGCGCGTCACTTCCGGCTGTGGGGTGCGCACCGGGACCCGGATGATACCGATACAAGGAGGATCTCTGTAGCAGTAGCACCCTCTCTCTACTGCGGTAGCTGTTTAGCTGGGGGTGGTTCAGGAGTCTCAGGGTGACGTCAGACCAGGAACGACTCTATGCGTTTCCCTAGAAGTGTAGCTTCCTCAGGAGTCAGGATTACATTTCTAGAGAAAAGCGTAGAGTTTAATAGTGTCTCAAACTATTTCAAGATAACACATAATTGTGATCCAAGAAATCTGAAGTTCAAAGCTATAGAAAGAAAATAGAAAAAAATCTCACAATAAGAGTCATATTGGATATATACTGTACGTTAAAAACTCTTAGTCCGATAGGCCTCAATATAGACATTAATCTATTATCCTTTCTCTAAACTCTCTCTTTTTTCCTTGCAATTTTCTTTGCAATTCTATTGATCGAATAATCAAACCCATGTCATAATGACTCATAGATTCATAGTTTGGCCATAAACATAAGCTTTACACATCTACGTGTTACACCATTAAATATATAATTATTAACTGACTTCTCTCTTTAGAAAATCTGTTTCTTCCCTTCATCATCTTAACCTTGCTAGGGGTTCATGCAGTAAGCGGCGGAAAGGCACTTCTCGCCACTTTTCTGCCTAAAAAGCCTATCTGTATTCAGAAAGGGGCCAGAAAGTGGCGAGATTCAAAGAAACCGCCAGTTTTGCTGGCGTTTTTTTTTACCCGCCGGTGGCGGGGCGAGAAGGCACTTTCCACCTAAAAATCCAACTTTTTCAGCCACCCTGTATTCTAGTAGAGGCAAGTAGCTAAGCGGAGCTATTCGCCACTCTAGAATACTGTTTCGCTGGCGGATCAGCCACGCAAGAAAAAGATGGCAAGTTGCTGCTCAGAGGCAGCGGATGAGCGGCGGATCAGCACTTAGAAAAAATTCAGGCATTTTTCCTGGCTGGGATTGATGCCGGGGGTCTCCGGAGCTGATACCATTAATATCAGCACCGGACCCCCCCGGCATGCATCCGAGGCAGGAAAAATACATTTAAAGCCCCTTCATTACCCTAGCGGCTAACCGCTAAGGCAATGAAGGGGTTAAAGAGCCGTGCCAGGTTTATTGTGAGTAGCGGGGGTGGGTGAAGGGGGTATTTGGCCCTTGGTGTTTGTTTAGGGCTTGCGGGGGGGTTGCGGGTGCACTTAACCCCTTCACGACCGTAGCGGTTAATACCGCTACGGTCATGAAGGGGTTAAGGCCTCCTGCTACCCACCCACAAGCCCTAAACAAACACCGTTGGGGCTAATACCCCCTTCACCCACCCCCACTACCCACAATAATAAAAAATACACACACCAGCCCCACACTAACTAAATAAATAAATATATAAATATATATATATATATATATATATATATATATATATATATATATATATATATATATATATGACCCCAACAACACCTATACCCCCCTAACATACAGTATAGTAATGGGCACAATGACTATTATCCACAAATGGATAATAGTGCAGTTGTCCATTTAAAATACATACACAACAATAAAGACATTAAATACATATAGCACTCACCCATGTCCCACTGCCACGATGAAGGCCATCCTCATCTTCATCATGCCCATGCACCATCCGCTTCTGCAAAACAGACACAAGAATTAAAACATCCAATGTAATGTCCCCTAACCCCTTAATCACCATAGCGGTTATTAACCGCTACAGTCATTAAGGGGTTAAGCCACCATCACCCACATACCCTCCCCCACTAACCCCCCCAACCCCCCTCACCCACTACCCACAGGGGAGTCCTACCAAATACCCTTGGGGCCAATACCCCCTCCCCCAGCACATACAGTACAATAATGTGCCAAATAACTATTATCCACATAGGGATAATACATTATTTGGCCATTATTAAACACATTAAATACCGTAATAAAGTAAAGAAAATTCTACTAACCTCATCAATAAGAAGGCTCCGTCGCCAGCATCATCCTTGGGGTCCGTTGCCAAAATAATAAATAGCCAATACATCTCAATTACATTAACATACCAAGGAACCCCTTAATCACCTTTTCGGGTACTAACCTCAAAGGTAATTAAGGGGTGAAGCCATCCTGCAATGGCAACACCACTTATGCATAACACCCTCAATGAATTAAAAAGCAATTTCCTACACAAATCTCATGTAATCATTCAATCTGAAGCCTCAAATGCCACTTAAAACATTGCATTTACAGTGTATACATGTAGCATAACATGTAAACTACATGTACACGCTGCAAATCATTGTTAACAATACAGTAATCCAACTCAAATAGCCTGACATCACAAGAAGTATATTATGTCAGCAAATAAAGTCACCATCAATGAATTAACAGACATGAATTACATCCCTAAACAATTAAAATACCATCCATACCAATTACACTATTAACTATAGCTATCGTAACAGAGAACAAGTTCAAAACATACAAAAAAGGACACCAACAATTACAATATACAATATTACAAGCCTCTCCATAACCTACAGTACAGCATAAAGCCCAAAACTTACATCTCTCTAATAATAAAATACATTTAACACACATCTATGCATAGCAGCATAGCCACAATCATTTACAATACAGAAAATCAAGCTTTAACAACACTATCATTTCTTACCCTGTATGTATATATCTCTCTAGACATACATACATACAGTGGCAAGAAATGATATGCATAAAAAAAAAATGAATACATGAAAAAGCAAAAAAAAACACAGTTACATTAAATACATTTCTTTATTTAACTTACCATTACTTGCCCCCACCGACTCCCGTTGATCAGCTTACTCACGAACCAATCCACGAACAGGAACCCATAAAATAAAAAAACATAAAATAATAAACATTAAAATAATAAAACACGACAATCCAGGGGTCTTCTAGTTGTAATCCATCTTCATCTGTATTCTTCTACCTTCTTCCGGGGTCTTCTTGCCGTCCGGTGCCACGCCCTGGTCTTCTTTCTTCAGAGGAGGTCCTTCCTCCTCAGCGTCTGGCTTCAAAATGAGACAACATAGGCTTTTAAAGGCCTATGACGTCACATTTTCGTCATATGGTTCCCACGGCCCTGATTGGGCCGTGAAAACCATGTGTTTTGGCCGATGTAAAAAAAAATGATGACGTCACTTAAAGGCAATGACAGCACAGCCAATCAGAATGGCTTTGCTGCAATTGCCTTTAAGATGACATCATGAAAAGACACATGGCCGGACTCACATGGTACGGCAGCCAATCAGAGAGTGGGAAGTCTATCCCTACTCTGATTGGTTCAAGTACCATGTGACAGAGGCTTGGGGGAGAAAGGATGTGACGTCATTGAAAGCCTCTGTCACATGGTCATATGCCATGTCATGGTCATGGTCATATGCCGCCATACCCTTTGTGGGCCTTTGGAGGCCCCTTAGAAGAGGATGCATCATTCCCGCTCTAACTCCTCCTAATTGGATCGAGATCCCAACGCTGAAACGCTCGCGCGTACTATGATCCGCACGCCACAGCCTGCTCAAGTGTATCCGGAAGCAATAGGGGCGGACGAGGAAGACTGCAGGGAGCCGCTACATGCTGGAGCTGGTTTGTAAGTGCCACCCAGACGGAGAGTGCTGCAGGTAGCAGCGACACACTGAGGCTGGTGTGGAAGTGCCACCCAGGGACAGCTTATCTTTTCCAGGTCTAACCTGCTGTCTGTGAGGAAGAACTCCCCCTTGAAGATAACTTCTATCAGGCTGAGGAGGTTGTAATTATATCCCAATTTAGGTCGGAGTGACTTACATAACTATATATGAATGCTGCATATATGAAGAACTAAGCTGTACACAAAATCAAAATACACTACATATATTGTGAATCTAAGGTGCACCTTCCGGAGCCTTTGAAAAGGTTTTTCTTAAGGAGAGACATTCTAACATCTATTGTAGAAAGACCAATACCCGGAAAGTGTTGTTCTATGTAACATTCCAGCTTATTAGCTGCCCATATTAGGGCTAGTTGTTCTCTTGGAGTTAATTATTCAAAGGGAACATCCCATAGCATACTTTTTGTATAATAGTCACCTATTGGGATCCCCTATTTCAATGTTTTATATGTATGTGTAGCACTGTCCCCCCCCCCCTAGTGGGAGATACACAGCTTCTGCTACCTAGGTTGTGGTGCGAGTACCTGTTAGGGTAAGGGGAGCTGAGTTTGATCTGTGATGGAGGGAGATCAGGACAGGCTTAGGTTCTTTCTCTGAGCTTCTTCTCAGGGTGCTTAGCGCCTCCAGCAGTAGTGGGCTACAGAGTGTCCAGAGATCAGTCCACACTATTGCACACTTCTTTCCTCCTGCCAAGGCACCGACACTTAGACAGGAGTATGAGGAACAAGGGTCTTTATTAGGGCAATCACTGCAGATGTTCTTCATACAGCGGTGCTTGTTCTCAGATGCTGAGCGGAGATGGAGGAAGGAGAGGCAGCTGAGGGTGGTTTGAGTAGAGTATCAAAAACAGAGAACAGTCAGCGTGGGTTAGACTTGTGCATGTTGATAAGTGAAGAAAAGTAGGCTTGTTTAGCTTGCGAGAGGGCAGAGTTGAAACAGGATAGCATAAATTTGTAGTGAAGGAAGTCTGCGAGAGTATGAGATTTCCTCCAGAGGCGTTCAGAGGAATGAGTGGAGGAACGCAGCATGCGCGTGTGGGAATTTAACCAGGGTCTAGGGTTAAAAGGGCGAGTGCGGCAGAGAGAAAGCGGGGCATGTAGATCAAGAGAGGAGGACAAGGCAGAGTTGTAGTTCCTGACCAGTTTGTCAGGGTCTGTAGCAGAGCTTAGAGAGGAGAGGGAGGAGTGTAACGTGGACTCAAAGTCAGGTAAGTGAATAGAGCGCAGGTTTCTGCAGAACCGGGGGGTAGATGGAGGTGGAGAAGGGGAGAAGCGAGATAGACAGAATGAGATGAGGTGATGGTCAGAGAGAGGAAAAGGGGAAATGGAGAAATCAGAGAGAGAGAAGTTTAGTGAAAACCAGGTCTAAGTAGTGGCCATCCTTGTGGGTGCTGGCTGCAGTCCACTGTTGAAGGCCAAAAGAAGAGGTTACAGAAAGAAAGCGGGAAGCCCAAGGGAGAGAGGTGTCATCAATGTGGCAATTGAAGTCCCCAAGGAGAAGAACAGGGGAGTCTGAGGAGAGGAAGAAAGAGAGCCAGGATTCAAAGTGAGAGAGAAAGGCAGAAGGGGGATGAGTAGAGGTAGGTGGGCGATAGATGACCGCCACATGAACAGGGAGAGGAGAGAAGATCTGGACAGTGTGAACCTCAAAGGAGGGAAAGGCAAGAGAGGGGGGAATAGGAAGAGTTCGGTAACGGCAGAGAGAGGAGAGCAGGAGCCCCACACCTCCACCCCTGCCATCAGGGCGCGGAGTGTGGGAGAAGGAAAGGCCACCATAGGAGAGGGCAGCTTCCAGAGCAGAGTCAGACTGAGTGAGCCAGGTCTCAGTTATAGCAAAGAGAAGCAGGGAGTGAGAGAGAAAGAAGTCATGCACGGAGAGGAACTTGTTAGAGAGGGAGCGAGCATTCCAAAGGGCACAGGAGAAAGGGAGAGAGGAGGGAGGGTGGCAGGGGATGGGTATGAGGTTGGAGGGGTTAGCACCAGAAGGAGTAGAAGTTGTATGTGGGAGGCGAGGACGAGAACAAGTAGAAATAAGGCAGGGACCAGGATTGGGAGAGAGATCCCCAGAAGCAAGGAGGAGAAGCATGGATAGAAAGAGGATGTGTGAGGATGATTTATAGGGGTGTGTTTTAGTGCAGGGTGTATAGTTGTGTGGTGACAGAGGACGCAGGTAAGAAAGGAGTTCATGTGAACTGAGAAGTGGGGAAGAAAGGAGAGATGGAGATATATGAATAGAGTTAGAGACATAAGGAGACTGGTGGAAGGAAGTGCATAATTTGAAAATAAGTGAGGTTGCAGCAAATATAAAAAATAAAGGCGGCATCACAGCAATAGTTAAGTGTTGAGATGTGCAGTCTTAGATAGATGATATCCTCTTTTCCAACGTAGATCAAAAGCAAGAATCAGAAGCAGTAGGTGATGTCCACTTTTCCACTTCTTTTTGAACTTCCTTTTAAACTTCATATTCTACTAACTTCCTTTTTAAACCTCATATTCCACTAACTTCCTTTTTAAACTTCATATTCTACTAACTTCCTTTTTAAACTTCATATTCTACTAACTTCCCTTTTAAACTTCATATTCTACTAACTTCCTTTTTAAACTTCATATTCTACTTGAAACATTTCTACTTAAAAGCATATCTGCTTACAAGCATGGCTGCTAGCAGCAATGGCTGTTAGGAGTTTACTTATATACTTTTAGAAAGTCACCTGGTTGGCACAACAAACTTAATTAGCACATGTGAGGGTAGTTAAAGCAAATGGTTTTTCTAAGGTGGGTGTTGCCTTGCCTTGCCTTGCACAAGTGTGAAAGCTGAAATAAATTAAGACACTAGGGGGATGATTTACAGACAGACAATTGGAATATGTTTTTACCTAAATAGAACTAAATACACAGCAGGGGAGGATATCAGGATAGACAGACAATTGGAATATGTTTTTACCTGAGGAAAGAGATGAGATGAGTGAGTGATTCAATAGTCTTCCTTCCTTTTTAAACTTCATATTCTACTTGAAACATTTCTACTTAAAAGCATATCTGCTTACAAGCATGGCTGCTAGCTGCTAATTATTTAACTTTATACTTATTACCATATATGTTTTGTCAATTGGATGTAGCACTGGGCACCCCTGTCTTTTGTTGTATATGATTGGCTCTGGAACATATGGGAAGTTATAACCATGGGACAAATGCTACCTATTCCGTATGGCTCTGTCTGCTCTGCTTAACCTCACGATTTTCCGGCCAGCTCCTTGGCCAGGTAATACCCAAAACCCAGGGCCATTAGGGTCTGCCTCTTGATATAATATAGAGGAGCTCTTACCCCGAGGTTTATCTCTCCCAGTCGTTTGAGAAGTACCTCTGCCATCTCCTCTAGAGAAAATTGTCCCTTCTCCCACCAATGGTCAACTATGGAGTGTGAGGCTCAGGGAGCCATGCCGCCATCGGCGTGCTCCCCACTCACCGTAGGTTCCTGCATCCTCCGCTCCCACCTCCTGCCGCGCCTGGTAACTCCCGCACTACACGCGCCAATTCTGAAATAGCGCTGCGGTGCTCCCTGCACCTGCCCTCTGCCCCACCACAGCCCTTGCTGGACACACATCCCCACGCTGCAGGTTCCTCATTGGACATCATCTCCTACTTACACTCAGCTGCTGCACTGGCAAATTGGCTGAACATAGTTCCAGTTGCGTTGCACTCACCTCTTCTCTGCCTCCAGTCTTTCTGTTTACCTTCCTGTGTACCGACCCGGCTTTACACAACCATCTGCTCTTCTCCAAACCTGACCTCGGCAAACGGACTATGATGACTCTGCTCTCTCCAAACCCAGACACTGCTAATAGTACCTGCAACGTTCCATAACTTTCCTCCTCTGACCCGGCAAGTATATCGACCATCCGCACCACTCCAATCCCGACCTGGCTACCCCAACCAACTCTACACTCCAGACGCGCCCCCGTGGCTGTGGGTGGCATAATATCCTTTCCCACCTCAGCACCATGGTCCAGCCATGTTTGTGGTGAGCACAGCATGACATGGAGCCATCGACCAACACAAACCATGTACTTTTTAAACTAGGGACATAACCACAGAACATGGGATCCCACCATTTAAGGGGGTTCTGGTTAAATACCCAGATCCTGAACTAATTGGTCTGGTACAAACTGTGGAAAATGCACTGGAGGGAGTAGATGGCTGAGATGACCCAGATGCACTAGATGGTTGAGACTGAGAACAGGATGATCCCCTGAAGGACTGATAAGATCCCCTAAACCCAGGTCTTTTAATACCCTAAACCCAAGTCTTTTAATACGACTAGATGCAGGGATTTCTCCTCAGATTCTGCAGAACTCCCACCCCTAAACAACCAATTCCCCACATTTTTATCAGGAAACTTTGTTAGCACAAAGGGGGTGACAGTAGGGTCTATGTACTTCACTTTCTGGGAGCCAATGGTTGAGCATGAGGCAGTGGCAGGGGCAGAAAGCACCTGGGCAAATGCCACAATGTCCTGCACAGGGGTAGCATGGGATGCTAGGGCCGATGGCTGGCTCACAGCAGAGTCCATGGACTATCCTGTGTAGCGGGGCTTCCCTTTGCCCCAGGGCAGTGACAGAAGCAGGGACTCGGAGGCACGGTGACCTTCTCCCTTACAATTGACCACATATCAGGAAGCATTTGGTGAGAGCTGGCACACACGCACCGCTGCTGACTTTAGTGGTGGTGCAGCAGGCTCCATGGATTCTTCGGACGCCATCTTGTCGACATCATTGGTCATGGACGGTCTCGCGAGACCACCAAGCAGGCTCAAGTCCGGAGACGGTGATGACGTCACATCCGGTGAAACCGGAAGTTCGCCAGCCCACGGCACACCAGACAAGGCCGCACCCGGCGCCTCCTCCAGGTAGGCCGTAACTTGATCTGGAACAAAGTAGGAAAGACCAGGACTGACTCAAATTTGGCACGTCCCCTCATCAGGAACCAGAAGGAGCGGGCTCATGGTCTATACCTATCCCTGATTGGCTTACACAGGCCACGAGTCACCACCACACTCCAGTCCATCAGAGAGGAGCATGTAGGGGGGGGGGGGGTCACAAGTCCACAGAATTAACCTGTCACAGCCTGCAGCTAGCAGGAACTTACATAACAGGGGGAAAGACATGCAAAATAGACATACCCTGTTACACATGCATTTACGTATTTTATTTAGTTAAGACTTGTACTGAATTTTTTTAATTAAGTGACAAAGGTCATATGTTTTAAGAAATGTTCATATATTTGTAACTGCTGTCCTATATATTTCTCTAGCGTTCCACCACTGTTCTTTTCATTAGAAAGCCATTGTTACACTCCATATTATTTTCCCAGACCATTACGCCAGTCTCCATATCACCAGATTCTGAGGAGGCAGCAGATCAAACCACAGACTATGTTGATTTGATTTTCACTAAATTGGTTCCAAATGAGGAAATTACAATTTACTGACTGGCTAGCTGGCTATATGCTGAACTGCAACCAGTGCAATTCTGCGCACGGCATATCACCAGAACCCACTAGTGTACACCACCACCACTATCATCAGTCCCAATTGCCAATTTGCCTTTGGTATACATTCATTATTTTTAAAACTATTTTGAGGGGGCTTAAACAAGAAGCCACTAAACAGCATTGCCATTTTTGACAAATACTGGGGAAAGTTGAGAAATCCGGAGAAAAATGTTGCAGCTAATACTACTTGATTTTCAGAGCAATGTAATTGTAAGGGGGTCACCCCCGGTTCCCCTGATCTTCCTTTGCCCCCTGCCTTACCCCTGTGGCAGTGGGGGAAGGGGACGGCGACTTCTCTCGGTGGGCACCACCATCTCGGTTGTGGCACGAGGTTCGCGCAATGCGCAGAGGTTGGCACGGGTAGCGGTGGCCATTACAAGTGTGCAGGAGCTCTGGGAAGTTGTGCAGGCGCAGTTGAGCGTAGCGGCGGCCATTACAGCTTCGCACAGGCGCAGTAAAGATCGCGCATGCGGTCCCCATAGGAAAGAGGTCCTGAGTGGACTACGATTCCCAGCAGCCTCTGGGGACTGCCCTATGATCCCTGTCACATGCAGTCAGACAGCCAATAAGGCTGACAGATTCTCATGCTGCAAAGAAGATACAATAGTGAAAAAGAGAAACTATACTACAACCAAGCGCTCAACCTATTGTGAATTATGTGTACAATAAATTTTAGTGAACAACAAGTGAAGATAAATTAAATAAATGTGACAATTAGTGTGTCCAAACTTGATAAGGATAACCACTAAACACAATAGTCCACAAACCACCAAATTAGGGGAGGGTATGGGAATGGGCTGCCTAGGACTATAAACAAGCTATTCCATATAGCTATAAACAGAAGTGTTAGTACAGAGAGCAAAGTCCTTGGCGCACTATCAAGTGCGTGAACCTGATAAAATAGTCCTGTTGTTGAAGAACTAGTTGAAAAATGTCCACAGTCTGACCTCCTGGTTTCCTTCTGATATTTGTTTATCTGCAATCAAAGAGAACAGGAGACCATTGCGCAGTATCTCATGTGAATTGAAGCCTCATCCACACAGCTGCTAGATACTTACATCTAGATGGGTATAAGCAGGCCTTGAAAGGTATCTTTAGACCGGAGGTTGGTATCTCTCACCGGGTTCCCCACTGGTGATGCTCCCGCTCCTCAGATGGCCGATTCGTCCAATGGTACACAAGAGATAAAATGCCAAATAGTGTGGTACAGTACAATTTAATAAAACAATAAAAAGACCAACATTTGATGCACTCACATGCTAGATGATCTAACTGCACGATTTACAATGTGCCGTCCGCAAGCATGAGGGGCTGAACCGTGGTGTGTGTGGAGGCTGGATCCTGCGTGTATCTCTTCCTCGCGGCCGCAAATCGGAGCACCAGGTCCACCTCGGATGACGTCACCTCCAACAGCAACCTCCTCAGCTGGTACTGGCACGTAGCAATGCGTGCAGCTAAGCTCCACCCTACGCGCGTTTTGTGACCTCTGACGTCACTTCCTCAGGGGTAATGGAGCATTGATGCTGTAGGGTGCTATTTAAGCACAACTAATTGGCCCTAGACTTGCCCTAATAGGATAATTACTCCCAGAGGGGTGTTGGGCTAATTGACTGGAGTGCTGATGTTAGCATTGCAAACTCCTGTCACTCACAGTGACTGTATCACAAACTTACTATAATAAGACTGTAACACAACATTTCTAAAATACAATTCTCACACAGTACTACATATGGTATATCAAGAAGCACAAATAATACAATTGATAAACTTTGATACATTAAAATAAATATATATATATATATATAAACATTCATGTCTGGGACCATTAATACAGTGATATTTAATTATATAACTATAATGAGCTTTATTTAAAAATAATGGAACTACAAAAAGTATCCATATAGTGTATATGGGACAAATTGAGCAGAGGACTCAGAGGAAATTAATGATGTTGGCTGACAGATTTTATATGTCTTTATATTTGATATCAATCAACTATCCCTCAGAAAGGATGCCAGGTCAAACTCGATGTTTAGACCTTTTGAGGTTAATGTTTTTAGGGTGTATATCCAATAGCTTTCACGCCGCGATATTAGATTGATTTTATCTCGCCCTCTCCAATTTTGTTTGGGACAATCTATGCCCTTGCAGACCAATCCCTCGGGGTTTTGGTTATGTTTTATTTTAAAGTGATTCGAGACACTATGTGTCTCGAAACCCCTTTTAATATTATAGATATGCTCCGCAAAGCGTCTCTTCAATGGTCTACCTGTTCGCCCTACATATTGTAGCCCACAGTGGCATTCTAACAGGTAGACCGTAAAGGAGCTTTTACAATTTATAAAGGACTTAATTGGAAATACAACACCTGTTGTGTTTGATTTGAATTCCCTACATTTGGTACTGTATTTACAGCCAATACATTTCCCACATGTGAAGAACCCATTGAGTTCCCTTAGCCATGTGGTGTTGGATTTTTTTGCTACATCAAATGGACAGCTTGAAGATAGTTGCAGTTTGAGGTTATTTGCCCTTTTAAACACTATTTGTGGATTTTTTGGTAGAATAGTGTTTAATGTAATGTAATGTAATGTAAGATTCCCCAATGTTTTTTAATTATTTGGGTAATTTTCGGAGCCATGGCATTATATTTGGTGATGAATGGATTAAACTCCCCTTCTTTGGATTTATTTTTATTCGAATCCATTACTATTAAATCTTCCCTTGGGATATTTTTTACAGATTCCAATGCCCTTGTTACCTTAGTGTAATTATATTCCCTATCCATAAATGTATCCATTAGTTCTTCTGCCTGTATATTAAATATCCCAGTTTTTGAGCAATTGCGTTTAGTTCTTAAAAATTGGCCCTTGGGTATATTATTTATCCATCTTGGATTGTGATGACTTGATGCCAACAAATAAGTGTTGACATCCACCTTCTTATAAAAGGTTTTTGTCTCAATGGACCCTTCTTCTATATATAGGGTTAAATCTAAGAAGTCTATGGTTTGGGGACTGGTACTGAAGGTAAATTTTAAATTTAATTGATTTTGATTCAGGTACTCTTGGAATTTAAGTAAATCCTCATCACTTCCCCCCCAGATACACAGCACATCGGCAATGTAGCGTTTCCATAGCACCAGGTCCTCCCCATATGGGTTGTGGGATAGGATATTGTCCTCTTCCCACATACCCATAAAGATGTTGGCATAACTGGGGGCAAACCTGGTGCCCATTGCGGTGCCGCATATCTGGAGGTAGAAGCTATCATCATGATGGAAGAAATTATGAGTTAGAATGAATTTTATTCCTTCTATTACAAAGTTTTTGAAATCTACCTCCAAACTGTCATCCCGATCCAAAACTCTCCTGATCGCCGCGACACCTAACTTATGGTCAATGACAGTATACAGTGAGGTCACGTCGCACGTGACCCATGTATAGTGATTGGCCCACTGTATATCTTTTAAGATGTTTAGAACATGAGTGGTGTCGCGGAGATATGAGGGCATGTTCAGGACATATTTTTGGAGTACTGAGTCTATAAACTGGGAAAGGTTGGACGACATAGATTTTATGCCCGATATTATTGGGCGGCCTGGCGGATTCCAAAGATCCTTATGAATCTTGGGAATGAAGTAGAAAATTGGAACTCTTGGCTGTGCGATGTCCAAGAATTCCAATTCTCCCTTGGAGATAACTCCATCATTGAAACCTTTTTGTATGTAGTCTTTTATTGTTTTTTTGAAAACTACTGATGGATTGTGATCCAGTTTGATATACGTATCCTGGTCACTCAGAATCCTCATGGATTCCTTCTTATAGTAGGATGAATCCATGATGACGATTCCCCCTCCCTTATCTGCAGCCTTAATCACTATGTTAGGGTTGCTTTCTAACCCCTTAATGGCTTGCTTTTCCACTATGCTAAGATTATGGTTTTTAATTGTGAATTCATTAGCTGCCTTCTCCATATCTTTGATTACCAACTCAGTAAAAGTATCCAAGAAATTGCCCTTTATATGTTTTGGATAAAAAACTGACGTGTTTTTAAATTGCTTTCTTGTAATGGGTTCTGATATAATTGGAGAACTCTCCACATGTGTGATGCTCCTAGTTACAGCATCCTTTAAAAAGTATTTTTTCAAAGTCAGCCTTCTCACAAATTTGTGAGTGTCAACATAGAGGTTGAACATATTGGGTCCCTGTGATGGGGCAAAATTTAAACCCTTTGATAGGACCCTGTCCTCAACCGCAGTGGTCTGGTGTCCACTGATGTTGAACACATTTGTGGGTCCTACCTTGGGTTCCCGAGTTCTTGTTTTTTTCTTTTTCCTCCCTCCTCTTTTTCCTCTGAGTCCTCTGTTCTTTTCCGCCTTGTGGAGCGAGGAGTGTCTTGTCTCCCCACTAGATTGTTTGTTTCGCTGTCCCTCCTTGTAGGGAAGTCCTGCTTCCTGTCGTGGTCCAAAAAAAGACACCGGGATTGGTTAGTTACATAATCCCTTTGTGGTACATCATAGGGTCTAAATGTATTATTGGTTCTGAATGTATTGAAGTCGTGGTCTCTATGTCCATCATGATAATAGTCACGATGACCATAGTTCTCACGATCATCGTGGTAACCCCTATATGATGGGCCCTGATGTCTTTGGTAACCATCTCTGAATGGTACTTGTGGTCTAGTGCCAAAGAAAGGGCGTGATTGACCCGATGGTTTTTTATGATTGCCAGACATTTTAGTTGTTTTATGTATGTATTTTTTGTCTATTTTTGGTGTCACTTTAGGGACAGATTTTTCTTCCGAACCTGAAGGTTCTTCAGAAATTAGGACTTTTTTCTCTATTTTCCAGTCCCTCTGTCTATTTTGTTCATAATCCTTTCTGTCTCTAATAAACTTTTTTTGTTTGGTATTAATCACTTCCTTTTCTAGTTTTTCAATTCTTTTGGTTATTTTCTCATCCAAAGTTTTGTATTCTTTGGATTCAGAAAAAACCTCAAGTTTTTCTTGAGTCTCTGCGATTTCCCTATCCAGAATACCGAGAGATTTGGTTCTATATTGAATTGATAATTTCATCAAATCATATGAACATGTGTCAAGAATGTGATTCCATTCTTTTAAAAACACTTCATTATCAGTTTCTAATGTGGGTGGTTTGAGAACCCTCAGTCCCCGTGGTATCCTATGATACTCCATATATTTCTTAAGTGTTACTACTTCCCAAATTTGTCTCATTTCTAATGTGAGTGATTTCTCTACTTTATTAAATAATGTGTCCAAATTCTCGGTGTCTATATCTATATTCTAAAAAAGCCAGACTGTGTGGTGCTCTAAAACGTAGACTCAGCAAGTTCAATTATATATTGTATAAGTTGTATCCTCGAAGTATCCCACATATAAATGGTGACCATCTATAGCATAAACACCTAATTCTACCAGTTATCAATAAACCGGAAGAGTATTTCCCAGATAGGTAAATACTCACACTAGCTAGTGTCCAGCCAAATCATTGATTAGGAAAAACGGTGTAAAATTGAGCAAATAAAGGTGTACACCTTGATAAAGAGCGGAAGCTCGAAACATGTCGGTGGGGGCCTGAGGGCTCATTTTTTTCTTGTTACCATGTTCTGACAAAAAATAAACCTCTAATTTTTGGGACACACTCTCTAGCAAATTTATTTCGTATAGCTGTGCTCCAACTCTCCTTTCTGGATATCTATATCTATATTCTCCACCCCTGACTCATCAGCAAAAATGGTGTCAATATGACTACTACATAGTGCATGATTAGAAAATAGTGACATTCTGAATTATAAAATGGTTGGCTGCTAGTGTAGAAAAATGGAACCAACTACTGTATAGTGAAAAAGAGAAACTATACTACAACCAAGCGCTCAACCTATTGTGAATTATGTGTACAATAAATTTTAGTGAACAACAAGTGAAGATAAATTAAATAAATGTGACAATTAGTGTGCAGACAGGGATTGTTCAGTCAGGCTGAGGACACAGAGGGGGAAAGAAGGGGGGCAGAGAGCTGCGAGCTTCTGCCCTAGGCCAGAAATCCCCAGGCTAGAGTTGAGGCCCTGACTCCCCTCTAGTGAGGGTGGGTGGTCACAGGGACAGGCCCTAGGATAGGAACCTGTCACATTACAGAGAGAGAGAAGACCGGGAAGGGGAAGAAGAAGGAGCTCAGTGTGTAGAGAGGCAAGTAGCCTCTACACTAGGCCTTATACCCCTGGCCCAGTTATTATCTTTGCCCCAGTTTGTTGGCGGCTTCAGGGACAGGCCTTAAGGAAGAAGATCTGCCCCTTTAGCTGTTTGGTTAGTTAAGGAAGCACTCAGTGGCGCGCAGCCTGATTCCTGGGTCTGGGATCAGACCCTCAGTTATATAGAGACTATCTTTACGGAGGCCACGCCAAGCAGTGACTGCGGCCTGCCGGCTGCAGACGACACCCTGCAAGGTATAGACGGTACGGTGCATGGTGATATTATCCACGCTGGAATTCACGCCACGCGTAGGAGGACATCACGTCGGATCAGGCGGATCCAGTCCAGTTGTATTGTGGCACCCATGGCTGGAGCCCGGGCAGGTATCTATAAGTAGTGCACCAACACGTCAAGGGATAGCGCTATCTCCAACACACGTGGGTGGGATTGGACATAAGGTACTTTGGGGAATACCTATGTTGATGTGTGCACCCGGTGCACTTCCATGTGTGTGGTTATATGCATCTTGCTGTGTGGTACAGGATACCGAGTTATGAGTAGTTACAATAGTAAAACAGTTGTTAGCATACACTGTGTGCGTGTCTTATTATTGTGGTTCCTGTAAGAGGACTATCCCACTCAGGTGGGAACCCTTACAGGTGAAGGCACTGTGTTCAACGAATCATCAGGTAACCCCAGGCTCCCAGTGGCGGAGGTTCAGGTCTTCTGTGAGCCTATCGGGTAACGTACCACACCCGGTAACACAAGTGTATTTCCCCACATGGTCCCTATCTGCGATTGGGGGGGGGAAAGGTGTTACATTTGGAGGCGCTGCTGAGATCAGACCTGGGGTGCCCTATTCTATTTTTGTGTCAAATTGTCCAATTTATTTTTCACCATGGTTGTGCTGTCAAGGCGGGAGGTCCTTTACTGGAGCTTTATGCAAAATCATGACCCCCACTGTGTGGTGGCCGTAGGAGGCCTTCCCGCACTTATACCTGTCATGAAGGTCCGGGCTCATATGCGTAAACTTCCTGGGTGGCCCAACGCATGTGTTATAGGTGAAAAACAAGACCTCACGTCCATGTGGAAAACGATACTTTTCGTGGTAACCTTCACTGAGGATATATGCCTGTCAGAGGCACCGTCCACACTGTTTATGTCAGGGGACCCATCTGAGGGTTACCCTTTAGTCTACGGTGACCCAATAAAATGGTGTGTTCCGCCAAAGCAGGAGAGAGCACGTGCTACTGACTACCAGCCGGAACTCAATTGTGTTGCAAAAATCTGTCCGGGACTGGTGGGAAAACCAGAGCCCCGCCCTCGCAATGGGAATAACTCAGTGCAGAGCCAGAAACACCCCTTGAAAGAGTGTGCCACCCCTCCTTTAAATTCCACCAGGGGGAGCAAGCACAGTGAGCCTCAATCAGTAACTGCTGTCTCCACTGAGGAAAGTACAGGATGCCGTGAATCACATCCTCAGTTGTATGGTGTTTGGCCAGTAGAAGGACTGTGTGTAACGTTTCTTTTGTGCCCGTGCTTACAGAAAGACCTTAAACTCTCTGGTGGTATGAATTTTGAGCTCTATCAGCTACCAGGAGGGGTTCAGACAGTGAGATTGGAAGGAAAAAGGTACGTCAGAGGCCTATGCCCCAAGTGTGACTTTCCAGATGGCGACTTGAGCTGGGGGCCCAAGTGTGCCTGCTGCGGGGCACAGTTCCTGACGCCCATGCTGCTGCGGCCTACAGAACCCACAGAGGAAGAGGCTACTGACCTCTCTACTGGGGTGATCAATGCTGTTGACCCATCTACCCCAGCTACGAAGGTTTCGGAGGGCCCGTGCGCTCTAACCCCGGTTCTAGGCTCAGTTCCACACTCAGGACTGCAGATTCCAGAACCGCAGATTCCGGAATCCCAGGGTAAGGTGTCCCTACCCCCATCCTTGTCTACTGATGACAGCAGCCAACCAGCCGTGGTGATGCGCCAGTCGGCGGACCACCCAAGTGAAGCTGAAGCATCTGCTGCTGACCCTGCTGTGGGCCCGCTGCACATCGACATCCCTCGGCAGCAAGCGTTGGTGCGGCCGGAGCCGCGGAAGAGTCCCACGGCCGTGGCGACTCCCAGTGTGTCGGAGGGACACCCAGAGACGGAACCGGAGGAAGAGGAACCCATCGCAAGCCAGCGGAGTGGTGAGGAACCTCCTTACTTCCCACAGGCTCCGATGGAGGTGGCCGTGGAAAAGGCCCAAACTAAGGCTCATGCTGAGCAGCAGAACATTGCTGGACATCCGTGTGCCCGAGGTGAGACTGCTTATGACCTGACGGTGGGCCCATGTGTCACCATAACTGAATGGAGTGTGAGGCCGTGCGCTCCAACCCAATTGGTCCCAGGACTGGGATCCAACGCTCCTGAGTTTCAAGACAGTGAGTGGACTGCCCCAGAAGTGCCGGGGACAGGTCCCAAGACAGCCGAGGTGGGAACTGACAGCGTTCCCGAGGACCTGTTGGCCACCGTGAATCACCACAGTGGTAAGGTATCAACCCTTTACCTCCTGCAGGATGAAACAAAGACTTTGAGTACAGAGACATTGCTACTTGCTCGCTTCCCAATGGAAGCCTCCCAAGTTCTTAGGGACAAGGACTGTGTTGTGAGTGATTCAGTGAAAATTGCCTCCTTTAAGCACAAAAGGGAGCGCTTCATTCACCATGTGGTGGACCGCGGAAAAGGTCAAGATCTCCTGGCCTACCGCATCCATGCCGCGGATGGCCGGGTAAAGGTCTGGCCAAGAGACATTGTGCTATTCCTTCTACCAGGGGGAGTAAGTAGTACGGAACCAGTGACTAATAACCCAGAGCATGATCTCCAAGAGATTACCCAGGCGGAGGCTCACAAAAGTCAAAGTGAGGCACCCCCACATTATCAGTTATGGGCATCCCACAATTGGTCTCAGCAAACAGCTAACACTCAGCTGGCCTCGGGTATTACTGTGGTTGTTATGTGGTGTACCAATTCATACAAAGCATATGTGATAAGTTGTATATATCATGCTCTGCATTTTTTTTTATATAACTTTGTGCTGGGTGACGCTGTCCTCCAAGCAGGGACGTTGGTATTTTCACCAGGGGGAGAGTGTAAGGGGGTCACCCCCGGTTCCCCTGATCTTCCTTTGCTCCCTGCCTTACCCCTGTGGCAGTGGGGGAAGGGGACGGCGACTTTTCCCGGTGGGCACCACCATCTCGGTTGTGGCGCGAGGTTCGCGCAATGCGCAGAGGTTGGCATGGGTAGCGGTGGCCATTACAAGTGTGCAGGAGCTCTGGGAAGTTGCGCAGGTGCAGTTGAGCATAGCGGCGGCCATTATAGCTTCGCACAGGCGCAGTAGAGATCGCGCACGCGGTCCCCATAGGAAAGAGTTCCTGAGTGGACTACGATTCCCAGCAGCCTCTGGGGACTGCCCTATGATCCCTGTCACATGCAGTCAGACAGTGACTAAAAGAAAAAAATGGTGTATATAGCGCTAAAAATACAATAAATGACAATATAGTGCAAGATAATAACAATGTGAAATGTCATACAAATAATAACTAAATATGGTACGGCTGCCAGGAAAAACTAACCCAAACACAGTTAGTGAAAAAGCACAGAAAAAAACAATACAGACCGGCGCCTCAGTGTCCAAATGGAAAATGTTAAGTGAGTCCAAAGATGTGCTGCAATGTCCAATAGAAAGGTGATCCAGTCGTTAGACAGCAGGCTCCACAGCAGCAACCGTGGAATATAATGCAAGGGAGATAAGGGGAGAAATCATAGCGTGACACAGTATGAACAAAACATATAACACACAGACATAGACATACAAACACTTACAACAATGACAGATAGGCTGACTAAAAAACAGAGATTTTATTCAATATACTAAAAAGTCAGTGAACTAACAGAGCAGGACTAGGATCCGGTGTGTAAAAACCGGAATCCTACTTACGAGATTCCAGAGATAACAGGCAGTGGTGTAAAGTAGGTTCTGTCTGGCAGCAGCTGAATGTGGACGCGTGGCGCAGGCCGCAGGCGCCTCTTCCGATCAATGTCAGGCTGGGCGTCACTGCAGGACACTTCTCGCGATGCCTTGCGTCCGTGACCAGAATTACGTCACACGCTAGGTGTAGTCGCTTGCCGATTGCCGCACTCGCTTCTCCTGCTATCTGCAACTGGTGATTTCTGCAAAGGTCTGCTCCAGATAGAGTTCGCTGACAAAGTGATACTCTCAAAGACCCAACGCGTTTCGTGCGCATGCGCACTTCTTCAGGGGAAATTAGCACAGTTCATGTAGACTTTATATACTGGCAGGGGATACACCATTGGTTGGAATAAATGTCTCTCAAATTAAACATATGGCGTTCGTGATTGGTTGAAACTCCTGTCAGTCCTGTCCTGTGCTACAAAAGGCAGCCTAACATACACATAATACAACATATAATACAAAAAACACACACTACAAAGATATTTCATACCGCATTGTTCTGACTGAGATTGAATTGGTTCTGCATAAATGTTTTACTATAACATAATACATATTTCTTATACCAATTCGTCCTCCATTGATGTAACATAGTTTGGCACCATTCTGGCACTCCATTGTGCAAAATAGCAGATGTTGCAGTTACTACCTTTATATATTTATGTCTTAATTTGACTAGAATAAAAATATCTAAAAATTATTGGTTAATATAAATATATATATTTTATATTATATTAAATGCAATTCATGTAAAACCTAATTTTTATTACAATTTATATAAAACTTAATTTTATTTAAAACCTTTATATGTAAACACTTAATTTTAAAAACAATTGATACAAATATATATATTGAATCTAAAAATATATAAAATGTATTATTTATTTAAGAAAGACACCTAGATCGAAATCAATGTTGAGTCCATTGGGTGAGAGGGTTTTCAATTCATAGATCCAGTAAGCTTCACGCCTACTGATCTGATCTAATCGATTGCCCCCTCTCCAATTTGCCTGTACTCTTTCTATGGCTTGACATTTCAATCCAATAGGACTTTTATTATGGTGCACGTTGAAATGGTGCGAAACACTATGTGTAATTAAACCTCGTTTGATATTGTAGATATGTTCATATATCCTTCTCTGATAGCATCTGCCAGTCCTCCCTACATATTGTAAGCCACAAGGGCACTGTAATAGATAAATCACAAAGGTGGAGTGGCAGTTTATTAATGTTTTTATGGTATATATTTTATCAGTGACGTTTGATTTAAAGGTCTTAGTGTTGTTACTGAAAGTACAAGCTGTGCATTTTATGCATTTAAAAAAGCCCTTACTTTTACTAGCTGTTTTTAATTTCGAGTTATCTAGGGGGCCACGCGTCCACATTCAGCTGCTGCTGGACAGAGCCTACTTTACACCACTGCCTGTTATCTCTGGAATCTTGTAAGTAGGATTCCGGTTTTTACACACCGGATCCTAGTCCTGCTCTGTTAGTTCACTGACTTTTTAGTATATTGAATAAAATCTCTGTTTTTTAGTCAGCCTATCTGTCATTGTTGTAAGTGTTTGTATGTCTATGTCTGTGTGTTATATGTTTTGTTCATACTGTGTCACGCTATGATTTCTCCCCTTATCTCCCTTGCATTATATTCCACGGTTGCTGCTGTGGAGCCTGCTGTCTAACGACTGGATCACCTTTCTATTGGACATTGCAGCACATCTTTGGACTCACTTAACATTTTCCATTTGGACACTGAGGCGCCGGTCTGTATTGTTTTTTTCAATGCAGTCAGATAGCCACTAAGGCTGACAGATTCTCATGCTGCAAAGAAGATACAATGTTGTGTGCAGACAGGGATTGTTCAGTCAGGCTGAGGACACAGAGGGGGAAAGAAGGGGGGCAGAGAGCTGCGAGCTTCTGCCCTAGGCCAGAAATCCCCAGGCTAGAGCTGAGGTCCTGACTCCCCACTAGTGAGGGTGGGTGGTCACAGGGACAGGCCCTAGGATAGGAACCTGTCACATTACAGAGAGAGAGAAGACCGGGAAGGGGAAGAAGAAGGAGCTCAGTGTGTAGAGAGGCAAGTAGCCTCTACACTAGGCCTCATACCCCTGGCCCAGTTATTATCTTTGCCCCAGTTTGTTGGCTGCTTCAGGGACAGGCCTTAAGGAAGGAGATCTGCCCCTTTAGCTGTTTGGTTAGTTAAGGAAGCACTCAGTGGCGCGCAGCCTGATTCCTGGGTCTGGGATCAGACCCTCAGTTATATAGAGACTATCTTTACGGAGGCCACGCCAAGCAGTGACTGCGGCCTGCCAGCTGCAGACGACACCGTGCAAGGTATAGACGGTACGGTGCATGGTGATATTATCCACGCTGGAATTCACCCCACGCGTAGGAGGACATCACGTCGGATCAGGCGGATCCAGTCCAGTTGTGTTGCGGCACCCGAGGCTGGAGGTGGCAGGTATCTATAAGTAGTGCACCAACACGTCAAGGGATAGCGCTATCTCCAACACACGTGGGTGGGATTGGACATAAGGTACTTTGGGGAATACCTATGTTGATGTGTGCACCCGGTGCACTTCCATGTGTGTGGTTATATGCATCTTGCTGTGTGGTACAGGGTACCGAGTTATGAGTAGTTACAATAGTAAAACAGTTGTTAGCATACACTGTGTGCGTGTCTTATTATTGTGGTTCCTGTAAGAGGACTATCCCACTCAGGTGGGAACCCTTACAGGTGGCCACCATTTTAATTATACCGCGCATGTACAGTGCGGTTCGCGCATGCGCAAGGCAAGCGCAGGGGGCGGAATGAGAGGGAGACGCTCTGTGGGGACTTCAGCCCCCAGAAGGCCATAAGGCTGAAGAACATGTGATGCCTCACAGCCAAAAGGGCACCAGTATTCCCTGCAGAAGGGAATAGATACATTTTGCGCGTTTGTTGCCACGCCAGTCGGAACTGGGACAAGGAAGGAGTAGGTTTTGTGTGCAGGTGTCTGTGGCACCTGCACTAGGCCAGATACCCCCTATTAGGCCCCAGCTATGCCCCGACTCCCACATAGCTTGTGGTTGCTATAGGGACTTGCCCTTAGACAGGGAAACTGCCCCGCTTAGCACTATCAGTGTCAGGGACACAGTGAGACGCCGCACAGTGACTGCAGCCTGCGGTCCAGAGTCAGACCATAGAGACAAAGCCAGGACGTGGCATCTATACAGAGGTGGGGACAGTCCAAGCGGGATCCATCCAACGTAGAAGCCGGTTCATCTTAATCTGTGCGCCCGGGTGTGGACACACCCGGCAAGTACCCAATGCATCACGTGCACCAACTTTAGTGGGGCAGCGCTGTCTCACACATTTTGGGTGGGTTGACTCTTGGGGGACACTGGGATGGTCCGGTGCCTTGACCACCTCAGTACATTGGGGTAAACCCCACCGGGGTGTGGACACGGTGTTGGGGAGGCATGGTGAGGGCTTATGGCCCTGTGAGGGTGTATATTACTCTCAGTATTGTTTATGCTGTGTATATTAAAACTGTTATGCTTTACACGTATACATTCTTTATTGTCCTGTAACGGTTTCCACCTAGTAGAATTCCATTACAGGTGGATACGCTACAGAACGATCACCCAGGTATACCCCATGTCCCAGTAGCGGAGACTCGGATCTCCTGTACGCCACAGGTATAGCACCACACATATACCGTAGCCACACATCTTCCAGGGGGTGGGGGAAAGTGCGCTAAACAACTAATGTTGGAAATTAGGACATAATCTACCAGGTATAATAGGCAATACAAAAGTTGTTTTGCAAATGTGGACATACTGTAATGTCTGTGTACAAGACACCTGTCTGCAAAATAAAAGATATACAACTGTTAAGAAAGGAGAGAAATAGTTGATTAAATCATTTCTATCAACTGTAGCAGCACTACATATGTAATTTAACTATTAGAATGTTTTGTAGTTGTGGGTTACACTGCTAGAGTATGTAGGAAGGACTACTAAATCACCTAAGGACACATTTTTGGAACATAGACATAACATCAGAGGTATTGAAAAATAGTTTTCCTAGGCAATTTTGGGACAAACATAATTGTGATCCAAAATATATTACCGTACAGGGATAGAAAACATTCCCATGTACTTGAAAGGGGGAGATTAAATAAAGCTATTCTGGCAGGATACTTGTTGCATTTACAAATTGCAGACATTGACATATACGCAGTTGGTGGTCTTACAGTAGCTGCGAAAGTCAAGAATTTGCTAATTTCTGCCAAGGTTTCTCATATAATTTTATGCTTAGTGTGTCTGGTTTGCCACTTGCTTCTTACTCCCTACTGAAGAGGAAGTGCAATAATCCCAGATGGATAAAACATCCGTCTGAATGTCTATGTACTACCCATGCCAGTGAACGAGCAGTAAGTAACATAGAGAAACCTCTGATAGGAACATGCTCAGTACCATCTCGCTTGAGTCTCTGAAATGTACACATTCCATTCTTTATTTGTTAGACTATACCAGGCTTTTGGTGCCTATTTTAGACATCTGAGTGGGTTCCTGTGTGTTTGTTTGTTTGTTTTAAAGAATAGGAAAGAATTGCTGTCTTCACGTCATCCTGTAGGACGACTGTGACTGTGAAGTGATGTTATCGGTCACTTTGTTGTTTTATTCTATGAATGACACTGGCACTTGTCTGTAGAACACAAGAGGAAAATCTTGCTTCATACACACTGCCAAAAATGATATTTTTAGCGCTAGGTGGCATTGGCTTGTTTACGTATTGCACATGGGAGCACTGCCTAAAAAATATGTAACATTAGTAAATGTACTGCAGCTGTTTAAAGGAGCAGCTTTGATATATTTAATGTAAAACTTTTGCCTTTCTTACTTTGGATATTCTCTTGCTAACTTAGCTTTTGCACAGCTATTTTATAACGTTTTTAGCAACATGTTTTTACGTTATCTACATTAAATGAATGTAGTCACCTGAAAGGATTTAAATCTTTCACTCTTGCTTTTGTCAGAGGTGCCTTCAATGTATTGCTCTGCTTTGCAGGGTATTGCATGCACCTCTGGCAGTCAAGTGTTTAAACTTTGGAAATGTAGAACCCAAACTCACATAACATTGTGTCTAGCCCATGCAAATTAATCTGAATCGTCATCATCTTTACCTTTAAATAGAGAAAGCTTTGCAAAATATATGTAGCCAGGTCCCCTCTGCTTGTCTGCTGCCCCGCGACCCCCCCCCCTCGTTTTCTCCGCTGCCGCGGGTCACTCGATGGATCCGCCGGCACTTCTGGAGGGTGGGGGCCAGTGTAGGGAGCGTTCGGGCGTCCCGGCGGTTCTCGGCGGCTCCCGAGCAGGGCGCCGCCATCTTGCGATATGTCGTGCATGCGCAGAAGCCCCCGGCGGCCCGGCAGAGTTGCGCATGCGCAGGAAGGAGCGCGCGAATGCTAGCCTACCAGGGAAGGCTCTTAAACGAGACTACAAGTCCCATGAGCCTCGAGAGCGGCCTCATGACGCCAGGGAGCCAATAGGGCTGCGGGAGCTCCCTGCTTGCAGGGAATAGATACATTTCGCGCGCTGAGCCCACACTAGCAGTTCTGGACCAGGAGAGCTAGGGGAAGGAGGTGAGTGCAGGGGTCTGTGACCCACTGCATTAGGCCAGCAACCCCCCTAGGCCCCAGATAGGTCTTGAACTCCCCAGCTTGTGGTGCTACAGGGACAGGCCCTAGGTTAGGGACCCTGTCACAGTAGTACTAGTGTTAGATAGGGACACAGCGGAAGCTGCGCTCCCCGAGAAGAGACTTGGGCTCAAGTCTGAACTAAAGAGACAGAGACTATCTCCAGGGTGGGATCGCCGCTGGGGACCCTCGTGCGAGGAAGCATCGGATGTCAGACGGGATTACCAAGCGGCAGATCCTTTTTGAAGTTGATTGCTGGCCCGAGTGCAGGAGCGCTCGGCAGGTACCTTCCTAAGTGCACCAACATATCACATATATTCTTATCACACATAGTGGCAGCGCTGACCACGGGACAAAGGGGTTAGGCTGTGGACACGGTGTGGGGATACACGGTGGTGGGTAGGTATGCTCCTAGTGGAGTGAAAGACACTTTGGACTGCGTTATAGACTGTGGAGTTGCCCCCTAGGGGGAGTATTATTAAAGTGTGTTGTTATTCGTGCATATCATATAAACTGGTTATATACATCTCTGTGTATGTACTTATTATATATGTGGGTCCTGTGTAGGCAACCTTCTACATTCCTAGAACACTACATAGGTGGAGGCGCTGTGAACCAGTTCGAGCTGAAGGACTCACCCCAGGTTCTCAACAAGCGGAGGCTCAGGCCTCTTGTGAACCTACAGGTATATGCACCACACCTGGTAACACATACACTGGCGACACACTTTATTCGAGCTCGGCTAGTCCCACGAATTCGGGTATACCCGGGTGTATTGAGGTTTGTGACTGTTTGCTGCCCGAGTGCATTGCGTTATTTTCCAGGCAGGGATTGAAGCATTTTATTTCCGCTGGCTGCAATACTGCACAGTATATATATATATACTGCATTACAATTCATGAATTTATGCCATCTGGTAGACACGCGAATCATTGCAGCCTATTACATCCTAATCATTATCATTTAACAGATCAGCCGCCCGTCAGCCAGGCATGAACCCAGGCTGGGAAGGCAAACGCAACGGGGCTTGTCAGAAGTGAGGAGCCGGAGCTTTCCAGGTATCTGCCAGGTACATACTGGGTATTTGCTCGAATAAAGTGTGTCGGTGCAGTAGGTTTCCATCCACACACACTATATCTGTGATTGGGATAGAGGGAACACCCGTAACATTTGGAGGCGCTGTTGAGGTGTGCCCTATTCAAACCAGTATCATAAGAGATCAGCAACATGGTAATTCCCTCAAGTCAAGAGGTCCATGCTTGGGCCATCTCCTCCCAAGAACCACCTAGTTACGTCGTGGCCGTAGGGAACGTTCCAGCGTTAGTGGCGGAAACTGACATCCGGGACTCGCTGAGGAAGCTCCTAGGGCTAGATAAAGTATGGTACCGGGGCAGGGTGTTCGACTCTACTTTTTATTGGAGCGCCATACTATTCACTGTGGGGCGGGACATATGCCAAGAAATGGCCCCGAACACTCTAATAGCCCCCGATTGCCCGCCAGAAAGATACCCCCTTATATACTCGGATTTACCAGTAATACGGGAAATGTTTTCATCAAGGGCCCCTCCTCAGGTTCCAGATGAACCGTCCACCAATACTTGGACACCAACTGCACCAGTGTCAAGTACCCCAAACCGGGTCGACCGTCCCCCACCCAAAGTCTCCTTTACTCCAAGCGCTCTCACAGGAGCCACTAGTTGGGCTGACAGTCCGCCCTCTTCACCAGCCCCAGCCCCCGCCCCCCGTGAGGTGAACTCCCGGCCTATCAGAGACAGTAGGGTAACTAATGAAGGTTCCGCATTGGGGGTGACGCTACCCCAATTCGTAGAAGCCATCACCATGGCCTCTCAGTCCCAAAGCTACCGGAAACTCAAAGCCTTCTCGGGAGTACTTCCAACACCACAGGGGGAGGAAGGAATAGACCCTTGGAGGGAGAATGCATTAAAAGTCGTAGAGGAATAGTCGTGCACTGACACAGTAAAAAGGCAGCGTATCATGGAGTGTCTCAGGCCTCCCGCTTCTACCATTGTAACCATCCACAGGGACCAACATCCAGAGTTGACAGCGTTGGAGATGGTGGAATTCCTGCTGGAAGCGTACGGACTCACAGAAGATGAAGGAGCAATCTGGACAAAGTACTATAATCTCTATTAGAAGGAGGGGGAGGACTTGTTGGCCTTTATACACCGCCTGCAACTGGTCTTGTGAATCCTACTCAATCGTAAGTTGATTCCCGCCTCTGGGATGGATGAGGCGCTTCGTACGCAGTACCTGCGGGGATCAAGCCCTACTCACCCCATAGCCAATATGCTCCGCAGCAAAATAATGGAAGGGAGTCCCCCTATGTTCCCCGGATTGCTGCGCCAGGTGAAAATTCAGGAGGCACATGCTTTGTTACACTCTACCGCAAAACCCAAGAGCCCCTCCGTCTCAAAGGGAAAGGGTTCTATGGAGAAGAAGGAAGAGTCTTCCGCCCCATCCAAGGGGTACAAGCCAAAACCCTCCGACCGACCACCTTCCCCGTCCAAGGTTCGTCCAGAACGCCGCAAGGTTGTGTGCTATAACTGCAGTAAGAAGTGCCACTTCTCCAGTAACTGTCCGGAGAGGGAGGATCCCCCAGAGGAAAAACCTCCTGATAGAGAAAACTCAGCCCGGTCAATGGTCTGCCGCGTACAAATGGCAGAGTCTGATCCAGAACCCCCTCCTGGAACCAAAGATGCCCCTTCTGACTCCGGCCCCAGTGATGATGCCTCACCAAGGGAAGATTACAGTCAAGTAGGCCCCGCGGCCATCGTGCCTGTTGTACTGGAAGGGATCTATGCATCTGCCCTACTGGACACGGGATCACAAGTGACCATTATATACCGCAAGTTCTATGACCAGCACCTTAGACACTGCCCCCTGAGGTCGGCCGAACATATGAAGGTTAGGGGGTTAAGTAATGAAGACTACCCCATCGATGGGCTTGTAAGGGTTCAACTGGAAATACTCCAACTGAACACCGGCAAGAAACACCCCATGCATGTAGCGGCAATGGTATGCCCGGAGCCCCAAGACCAGTGCAAGTATCCGATCATCTTGGAAACCAATACTGATATAGTACAAGCTGTAATCAGAGCATACCTGAAAGAGACCAATGAGTTGCCGCTGGCCAATTCGCTCCTAGATCCCGTCCTATGAGAGGAGTGCAACCGGGTATATGCTTTGGAGCGTCACGGGGATCTCTACAATCGTCAACGCGGACTGACGACCATATTACCAGGGGGAGTGCAACGAATGGCCGTCTGGTGCTGTTATCCCAAGCGAGATGAGAATGATCAGCTCTTCTCTCTGGAGAGTACCCCTAAGGAAGAAGTTCAGAGAGGGTATAGGGTACTACCCGAAGTGAGGGAGTGGGTGACTAAAATCCCTCTACGAACTTACGTATATGTGCAGAACATCTTCCCATTCCCGATGGAATTTGATGCCGGACAGAGTCTGGGTTGCATATATCCGGTCAGCCCTGTGGAAACAACGCCCTAGGTGAATGCGGCGGCAGCGGGTGAGCAGTTAGTCGATTTGGACTTCAATTTCGGCGAGTCGACATTGCCCACTGAGTGGAAAGAACGGCTGACAGCCCAATTGAATAAACGACGGACTGTGTTCTCCCCGAGTGAGATGGATGTGGGGTGCAGTCGCAGCGCTCAACATGCCATTAGACTGTGTGATGCCACTCCGTTCCATGAACGCTCTCGTCGCATCGCCTCTAGGGATGTGGACGATGTGAGGAACGTCTTGCAGGAAATGGAGACCGCTGGGATTTTGACGGAGTCTCGAAGCCCTTACGCCTCTCCCATAGTGGTGGTGAGGAAGAAGAATGGGTCCGTATGGCTGTGTGTCGACTATAGGACCCTGAACAGCCGTACGATACCGGACCAGTACAACCTTCCTCGCATTGAAAAGATTCTGAATGCTCTGAATGGAAGCCAGTGGTTCAGTGTGCTCGATTTATGATCAGGGTACTATCTGGTACCCATGAATGCAGAGGATCAGGAGAAAACAGCCTTCGTCTGTCCCTTGGGATTCTACCAATTTACTCGTATGCCACAAGGTACAAGTATATGTGGGGCCCTTGCTACCTTCCAACGACTAATGGAGAAGACTATCGGGGACATGAACCCTCGGGAGTGTCTAGTCTACCTGGACGACATCATTGTCTTCGGAAGAACTCTGGAAGAGCACGAAGAGAGATTGCTGAAAGTGATAGACCATCTTGGGAAAGAAGGGTTGAAATTGTCCCTCGACACCGACCCAGCCAAAGTCGAAGCGGTCGTGAACTGGCCTCGTCCCGAGAATGTCAAGGAGCTGCGATCCTTCCTGGGTTTCTGCGGGTATTACCGTCGCTTCGTGGAAGGGTACTCTAGTCGAGCTAAACCCCTGAACAATCTGTTGAAGATATACCCCGAAGATACAGGAAGGATGGCCACGTTGGACAGTCAACCGTTTGGCGAAAAATGGACGCCTGAGTGTGAACGGGCCTTCCTGAAGTTGAAGAAAAGTCTGACCGAAGCGCCGGTGCTTGCGTATGCTGATCCAGAACAACCATACGTTCTGCATGTGGATGCCAGCCTCAATGGCTTGGGCGCCGTCTTGCACCAGAAGCACCCGAGGGCCTTCGACCAGTGGCCTACATCAGCTGCAGTCTGACACCCAGTGAACAGAAATACCCTGTCCACAAGTTGGAATTCCTGGCTCTCAAATGGGCCATCACGGAAAAACTCCACGATTACCTGTACGGTGTTACGTTTGAGGTAAGGACGGATAACAATCCCCTCATGTACATCAATACCTCGGCCAAATTGGACGCAGCAGGGCACCGATGGCTGGCAGCTCTAAACAATTACCAATTCTCCCTGAAGTATAAGCCGGGACCTTTGAATGTAGGGGCTGATGCCCTATCCCGACGACCAGGGCTAAGTGCTACTCCAGATGATGAGGAATGGGAAGAACTCCCAGGACCAGGGGTGCGAGCTATGTGTAGCACTGCCGCCATCATCAACGATCAAGTGGCCTTCTCCGAATTACGGGTTGCAGATTCCTTGGGATGCCAGTCGCAAACCGTCCCTGCAGCCTACTGCGATCCAAAGGGAATGAACCTAACTCATGACAAAGTGCTACGGTGGAAATATCTAGTAGACTACAAAATACAGGATCCTGTAGTTAGTATTATTAGGCAAGCCGTTGAAAAAAGGAATCCAGCTCTCTTGAAGCGTGCTCCCAAAGACTTGGTCGCTTTGCTCATGCGGGAAGCGGACAAATTTGAAATCGACAACTGCTTACTCTATCGGGTGGTGCATACCACAACCATCCCGATAGACGACAACTAGTACTCCCTAAGAACTTGCAATACATGGTGTTGAAGTCCCTACATGATGAGCATGGACATCTCGTTGTAGAGAAGACCTTTGGGTTGGTCAGAGACCGCTTTTCTGGCCCAAGATGCTAGAGGCCGTAGAGTGCCACTGTCGCCGTTGTACTCGGTGCATACAACGCAAGACCCTGTCTACCAGAGCAGCACCCATGGGCCATCTGAAGAGTTCTGGCCCAATGGACCTTGCGTGTATGGACTTTCTGTGCATTGAGCCTGATAGCCGGGGAATATGCAACGTGCTGGTCATCACGGACCATTATACCCGGTATGCCCAGGCCTTCCCCACGAAAGATCAGAAAGCCATCACAGTGGCAAAAATATTATGGGAGAAGTACTTCGTGCACTACGGTCTTCCAAACCGCCTTCACTCAGACCAAGGTCGGGATTTTGAGAGCACTCTGATCCGAGAACTGCTCAAAATGCTGAACATCGCCAAATCACGAACGACCCCGTACCACCCCGAAGGAGACACTTTGCCAGAACGATTTAATCGGACCTTACTGGACATGCTCGGAACTCTACAGGGTGCTCAGAAGACTGAATGGAGTCGACATGCAGAGGCCTTGGTTCACGCGTACAACTGTACACGACATGAGTCAACTGGATTCTCTCCCTACTTTCTCATGTTCGGAAGAGAGGCGAGACTGCCAGTAGATGTACGCCTTCGCGTATCGACGGATGGGATACACAATGCTACCCATTTCAAATACGTGCAAAGACTCAAAGACAGCTTGCAACAGGCTTACCAACAGGCTGAGAAGTCTACTGCTAAGCTGAACGCTGACAATAAAAGGCGATACGATCATAAGGTAAAATATCGGGAGCTTCATCCTGGAGACGCTGTGTTGCTTAGAAACTTGGGAGTACCAGGAAAACAAAATTGGCCGACCGATGGAGAGACGGTGTATATGAAATAGAATCTCAGATGCCTGGCCTCCCGGTCTATCGCATCAAAGACACCGACGGCCGGGTAAAGGTATGGCACCGTAACCATCTTCTCCCCATTCCACAAGTGGGAGATGAGGAAGCAGAAATACTGGCCACACCGCTCAACGGTGAGTCCGACTTATCAGAGAGGGGTCAAGAGACTGTAAATAACGAGACCCACTCTGAAACTCCTGAAGACCCTATGGAAGGACCCTCTCAAAGGGACTATCCTACAGAAGGGGCATCTCCCGGAGGAGCTACGGGTAAAGAGCCCCGTAGGCCAACGCCTACTAAGGTGGCACCAACAGGCCAGCCTTTGGATCCACAGAGCCTGTGCTTTGTGCCAAACAGAGACTGTTCAGAGACATTTCTCCTCTCAAGGGAAGAGGCTGAGCCTCAGGACTGTGTTTATTACTCCCTTGAGAGAGTTGCAGAAGAATAGCTCCGAAGGAGCCAAAGAGTCAGGTACCCTCCAAATCGGGTAACCTATGATCAAATTGGGGCACCCCATTATGAGGCTCAGCAGTGGTCTCGGAGCAAAATCCAATCTGTGATTGTGATGCTCACAGAATTGTGCAACATCGTATAAAGTCAATGCGAATGTGCTCAGTTATATAATTGAACTGCATTTTTATTATATAACTGCTGTATATAGTTATCAAGTATTGTGTCCCAAGCGAGGTCGTTGGGGTTTTTACCAGGGGGAGGATGTAGCCATGTCCCCTCTGCTTGTCTGCTGCCCCGCGACCCCCCCCTCGTTTCCTCCGCTGCCGCGGGTCACTCAATGGATCCGCCGGCACTTCTGGAGGGTGGAGGCCAGTGCAGGGAGCGTTCGGGCGTCCGGTGGTTCTCGGCGGTTCTCGGCGGCTCCCGAGCAGGGCGCCGCCATCTTGCGATATGTCGCGCATGCGCAGAAGCCCCCGGCGGCCCGGCAGAGTTGCACATGCGCAGGAAGGAGCGCGCGAACGCTAGCCTACCAGGGAAGGCTCTTAAATGGGACTACAAGTCCCATGAGCCTCGGAGAGCGGCCCCATGAAGCCAGGGAGCCAATAGGGCTGCGGGAGCTCCCTGCTTGACGTGAATAGATACATTTCACGCGCTGAGCCCACGCTAGCAGTTCTGGACCAGGAGAGCTAGGGGAAGGAGGTGAGTGCAGGGGTCTGTGACCCACTGCATTAGGCCAGCAACCCCCCTAGGCCCCAGATAGGTCTTGAACTCCCCAGCTTGTGGTGCTACAGGGACAGGCTCTAGGTTAGGGACCCTGTCACAGTAGTACTAGTGTTAGATAGGGACACAGCGGATGCTGCGCTCCCCGAGAAGAGACTTGGGCTCAAGTCTGTACTAAAGAGACAGAGACTATCTCCAGGGTGGGATCGCCCCTGGGGACCCTCGTGCGAGGAAGCATCGGATGTCAGACGGGATCACCAAGCGGCAGATCCTTTTTGAAGTTGATTGCTGGCCTGAGTGCAGGAGCGCTCGGCAGATACCTTCTTAAGTGCACCAACGTATCACATATATTCTTATCACACATAGTGGCAGCGCTGACCACGGGACAAAGGGGTTAGGCTGTGGACACGGTGTGGGGATACACGTGGTGGGTAGGTACGCTCCTGTGAACCACTATTGTGGTGTTATTAACAGTGAGGGAGAGTGTTGGTGTAGCGGTGGAAGGAAGAAAGAATATTAAATCTACTTTAGGTAGCGGTGAGACATCAAGGAAGAGATTGCAGAGAGGCAGCTGAAGACACGTGAAAGGAGATCGGTCAGGGGAGGAGATATAGATTTTGGTGTCATCAACATACAGATAATGCTGAAAGCTAAAAGATTGTATTAGTTCACCAAGAAAAGAGGTATCGAGTGAGAAGAGCAGAGAGCTAAGGACAGAGCCGTGTGGGACTCCAAGAGAAAGAGGGAGTGAAGAGGAGGAGACACCAGAGAAGGAAACACTGAAGTAGTGGATGGATAGGTAGGATGTAAGCCTACTTGGGGCCAAGATGTTCTTGATATTTAGACCCTTGGCCCCAAGTAGACTTAGTGATACTTCAGTTGAGAATAGTGGTTCACAGTTAGTGTCTGGAAACATTAAGTGTGGTAGATCTAGATGTCTAATGTGTGGACATCTGCATCTGTCGGATACTTTCTCTTCATTTAGCAACAAGTCTGAATATACATTAAAAAGTTCAATCAACTGTCTCTCCACATATATAGTGTATGTTTTATCTTGTCCATGTCAACTGCAATATGTGGGTCGCACTAAAAGAGCACTGTGTGTCAGATTCCTGGAACACAGACATTCCATTATGAAGGGAGTGCTGGCACACAGTGTTCCTCGACATTTTCCCCAAGTACACCAAAAGGATCCCAAGGGACTTGTTAGTATGGGTATTGAGAGTATTCCGAGTACCCTATTAGGGGGAGATAGATTTAAGACACTATGTATGAGAGTCTTTTTGGATATACTCACTTGGTACACTTTCTCCCAGGGGTCTTAATGAGTGCTTGGATACTAGCACACTGGTTTAGTGTCCTGCCTTGCTGTTCTCTGCCTTGCTGCTCTGGTTGCTAGTTCGGTTCTTCTCCCCCTATCCTAGGATGGGGTTCTGTGTTTTTGGAGGGGATTCCTCTATACTATATTATATGATATTTCCTTAGAGTAGGTGTTACCTCATTTTAAGACCTGCTAAGGAACAGATGATTGTTATTATGTCCTGATATGTAAAACCATAGAATTCAAAGAGGGTGTACTTTCTTTTTCACACAATTGTACATATAAATACACACATACCCCTAAGTAATATTAAAAGTATATACACATTGACCCAATCTCTTCTTGACGGCAAGGCAAACAGATTATTTCCAAAACATGCCAACACTAGGAAAAAAGAGACCATGTCGTTATTAAAGAACTTATCAACTCTCTCAATTATGTTCATGGAGGCTTGTACTGCTACCTGCTGGTGTCCTGTCGCAATTGTAAGATGTAACGGTGTCGGAAAGCCAAGAATGTTTTTGTCTACTAAAGCATATATAATGTTATGTCTGATATGTGAACATGTGTGTTGCTCTAAATAGAAAGGAGATGGGTGACCATGAGAGAATCTTTCTTTTGGATGCAATTGAACTGACTAAACTGGTGTGGTCGATCTAGGGAAATATCCACTGGAGAATTGAAAATCTGTAGTCATGTAAACCAGGTTATTCAATGTTAAGCCCTGTTTTTCTGATTGTGAAAACTTTTTGCAAGAGTGACTTTTGGGTTCAATTCAAAAGTGACAGATTTAAAATAAATACTAAATGAATGTAAACATTCTGAGTATTTTTGCAACAGTTTTGAGAAAAAAAAAGAGAAAAAAAAAACATTTAGTTAAAAGCTTTATGATTAGAAAAGGACACATTTTAAAGCCTGTAGTCCAGCTCTATTATAAAAAAAAATGCACATCCAAATTTTGTAACAAAAGTAGCATAGAAGTATCTGATGAGCAATGCAGAAAAATGTAGGTATGTTAATTAGTAATAAAACTACAAATGGTTTCTAGTTTACTGTGGACAGTCACAGTTTTCAATGATACTGTACAAAAGGACAATTAGGAATACCTGTAAAGTGCA
The DNA here is from genome assembly GCF_040206685.1 of Ascaphus truei. NCBI lineage: Eukaryota > Metazoa > Chordata > Amphibia > Anura > Ascaphidae > Ascaphus > Ascaphus truei. The sequence continues at coordinate 155,861,222 of NC_134487.1, forward strand.
TAAAAGTCTAGGTAAAATATCTCATGCATCATGGTTTATATATATTTTTTAAACTTATATTTTATTGGTTTAACAAAGTATACATGGGGAAGTGAGGAGGATTACAAAAATAAAAAATGGGTGGGGAAGGGGGTCCATTTCCATGTTACAATCATTTGATCTTTTAGAGAGAAGCCCAAACAAATATGCATAAATGAGATGAAAACATACTGTTCATTTTGCATTTTCAACGTTTTACGGTTCTTGTTTCAAGTAAATCAATATGTACAGTAGGGTTTGCCAGGGATTAGGTTATTTGTTTGCAGTGGGTTTCCATGGTTCCCATATCCTCAAACAGCTATTTTATATGTGTCCGTCAGTAAGCTAGTACGTTTTTCTATGATAATTATGTAGTTTATTTTGTTTTTGACTATGTTGATTGTCGGGGGGCCTATCTTTTTCTAGTGACTCGCTATCATGGATTTAACTGCTAATAGGATGTGCGTTATCAGTGTGTCTAGGTTCCTATCCAGGACCTCTGTGGGTATACAGTGGTGTGAAAAAGAAAGTACACCCTCTTTGAATTCTATGGTTTTACATATCAGGACATACAGTAATAACAACCATCTGTTCCTTAGCAGGTCTTACAATTAGGTAAATACAACCTCAGATGAACATGCCATATTACACCGAGTCATGATTTATTTAACAAAAATAAAACCAAAATGGAGAAGTTATGTGTGAAAAACTAAGTACACCCTTACTGCTTCCATAGGAATTAAGATGCTAAGTAGCAGACAGGTGCTGCTAATCAAATGCTCTTAATTAATTGATTATCAGCAAGTGTGACCACCTCTATAAAAGCCGAAGTTTTAGCAGTTTGCTAAATAAATAATTTGCTAAATAATACATATATATATATACATGTACAGTATAGTATCTTTTATTATGTGTGTTATTGATCTAGATCTAGATTAATAACACACATAATAAAAGATACTATACATGTATATATATGTATTATTTACCATCTTTATTTCAGCCATGTCACATTGGTACTTGTGTGTTTTTCCTCACATTCACGCAATTGGATATACTTGTGATCATTTATTTATTAAAATCTTATATTGATCTCTTTTATTATTCTTTATGTTAACGTGATTGTGTTGCGAACTAGCTTCTTCTAGGTATTTGGTTCTAAGCATTATAGTATACATACTTAAAATTATGTTTTTACTGTATATACAGACTATTCCTCCTTTGATATTATGATTTTCTTCAGGTATCAAAGAAAGGAATTACTGTTGCGTAAGTGTGTTTGTCATTATGTATTTTCATAATAAAGTTTATTTTAAAATAATTTTTAATTTACTTAACAAATATTGTAAGGGATCCTTCCCAGATTGGTCTAGTGATGATTTTCTTGTGCTGGTGCATATGCACCCCCTTATTTCCCTCATTTTTCTATTCTATTCTTCTCTTTTTCTTTCTTTTCTTCTCTTTTTGCCATTTTTCTTTTCTTTCTCTTTCTTCTTTCTTTTCCCTCCCCCTCCTTCCCTTCTTTCTTTTCCCTCCCCCTCCTTCCCTTCTTTCTTTTCCCTCCCCCTCCTTCCCTTCTTTCTTTTTCCTTTTCCTCTTTAGCTTTGTTTTTTTCTTTCTTCTTCCCTCTTTTTCTCTCTCCACCCACCCCCCACTCCTTCTCCTCTTTCTCTATTTCTTTTTCTGTTTCTTCCCCCCCCCCCCCGCCTCGGGCCACGCTCACTGTGGGGACCACGGGGAGTCCACGGGTTGCTACTGCGCAAGCGCGTTCACCCGGGGCTTGTGTGTGTGTCCTGGCAGGCGCGTGGCAATAGGGAGGGGCCTAGGGGTTTCCTCTTTCTTTCCCTCTTCTCCTTGGTGGTGCATGCGCACCAGGATGACGCCGACGGGCGTGCTCGCCCCCGAGACACGCTCCATGGTCACCATGGTAAGGAAGCACTTTGCTGGCTCTGCGCAAGCGCATTTTAGCTGGGGTTTTTTTTTCCTATCCCTGCTGGCCCAGGATTGCGTGTGGGAGGCGGGGGCTGCCTGCAGTGGCGCACGTGTGAGCGTGCTCTGATGACCCCACACCAGAATCTCATTGCCCAGATTGCAGGGAGGATCCCAGATATGGTTCAGGATTGGTAAGCCAATTATTTCTTAGTCATTAAATATGTTAATGATGATGGGATGTGTATGCCTTGATAAAGTGCTCTGTGTAGCACGAAACATGTTGGTAGGGTAATGCCTTGCCCTTTTTCCTTCCATGACTATTACATTTTTCATGGATAACGCACTTTCCTCCTAATTTCTTGTTCGGATGATTCCGGTTGTGCTCTGCCATTTCTCTCTCTTATCTGCATCCATCTCCAAGGACGGAGGCGCACCCAGAGGTCTGCTGGGATCAACGTGGATGCTGCAGCAGACTCGTGAGTTTTCTTGCTTGCTACATGGTCATATCATTATTCCACAAAAGGATTAGGGTACTGTTCATTGGGGTGATCATTAGCCTTTGGGTTCCTGGACAATTTGAGTGCCATCTATGGTGGTTTACCAACTAGGATGCCACACCCTGTACCCCCCTACAATCAAGAATATATCCCAGACCTCATATAGGATTCATTATCTTCATAATATCATTACAGCTGTATACAGTTCTTAGCACCACACATTATACTTCTTTGCTTAATGACTCAGACACTTGATCATCACTTTTTTAGAATATTGTTTTTATTCTTGGTCACTGTATATTACTTCGTCGTTGTCTTATAATTTTGCTAATAAATAATTTATTATTTTCTAGCCAATGTACTGTATGGCTTTTAGTAGCATCTGTCCTTCCACAGTGATGGGAGCGGCTGCTATATAGAATTGTACCCAATGATTGCCTGATACTTTGTCTGGGACTATTGAGCCCCATTATTTCATGTAATTACACCGAGTGCAGTAAATAGGGTACTCAGGGATATCTTTGTCATCTCCCTTTTCTTTGTTGTATGGGGGAGCTATCTATTAAGAATGTCCTTACAGCTGTAGTCAGAATTAAAATAATTATTTCACACCCATGCTCCCCCTTATGATGTTGTTTGGGTCTTCTTCTGGAAAAGTATTTTTAGATGGACTAAATAAAATGTGATCCAATCAGAGTGCACAAGAACTTCTCATCTATGTATTCAGTACCGATGAAAAACGTGTTTTGGAATAGAGCTTTTGGGCCAAACTTTCAAAAGATTTTTTTTTTTACATATATTAAATAATAGAACGTGTTAAAATGTTAAGATTGAATTACAGTATATGACTGATTGATTTCTCTTTAATACAACTCTATCTCACTATGCATTACATTACTTGCTTTGATTTCTTATGGGATAAGATTCCTGGAAATCATACCCAATTACTGATATAGTAGATTTGCCCCCTAACATCAAAACCCCCTGTGTAAATTGAGAAAATCATATTTGATCCTTCAACTCTGCAAGACTCTTCTGGTATTATTTGCTTCTAGCTGGGGAATTGCAGAAGCTTTAATTATGTGATAGTAGTTAGATTGTCCAAGAGAAGGTGCACTCACAGTACTGTACTTGAAATCGATGCCACTGGTGTTCTGCAACAGTCCAGTGAAATCCGAAAGTAATAGCACTCCAGTGGTCTTCAAAGTGTAAAAATAGTTATTAATGAACAGAGCTCTATTGATCTCTGTTCAATAAATATATTTACACTTAGAAGACCAATTGAGTGCTATTACTTTCTATTTTTATAGTAGATTGCCATTAAATAAATCCCCTCCCTCTGGTAGTTTTGTCTGGTTTTAAAGTTGATGACTTGAATAATCCAGTATTTCCCCCATGTTAATATGGCGCAATATTACCTCCTTATGATACTTCTTCCTGTCCCATATTTTTCGGTGTGAAGCGTGAACAGGATTATTTATTTTTTTTCAACTTCAAATTTTTATTGAATTTTTTTCATATCAAATAAAACATTGCATATTTAGAACTTTGAAACGTGGAATACAAAATATTCTTATCAAAATTGTAACATGTTATCTGTTTGTAAACAAGCAGAAAACAAAACAAAAGACACAACAAAAACAAAAAAGGGGGGGGAGAGAGGAAGGGGATAACAGGTGTGAGATCTCTGCTTCTGTTATTTTACTATTACTCCTATGGGAACTTTCTTCAATTCCTGTGTAGATGACTAACCTTCTTATTAATTTTTATATTTCTGGTTAGTCTTATTAAAAGGTGACCTATAGCTCATTCTTACTCATACTTCAAAAGAGAACACATTTATCTCTATCATTGCCAGATTGTGGTTCTCTCTACTCTTGGGATGTCTGTCTGGGCCAACCAAGGCATCCAGACTTTTATAAATTTGGTGCCAGTGTCATTAACTAAACTCGTTAATTTTTCCATCGGGCAAATATACCACATTCTATTCCTAATCTGGGGGATATTTGGAATCTCTGCTTGTTTCCACAGTGCCACGATCTCGCACCTCGTGGCTGTTGCTAAATGCATAATCAGTTTATTACCTGTTTTGGAAAGGCCCGGTCTATTCAAAAGGAACAGCCATGGATCTGGAGGAATAGTGAGGTCAAAAATCCTCTGAAGCCAATGTCTAATTTGTGTCCATAATGGGACTATCCGAGGACAAGACCACAACATGTGCAACAGGTTCGCCGATGCTCCACACTGTCTTGGGCACAGAGGGGAGCATCCTTGTCCAAACCTTGCTAATTTCTGTGGAGTGAGATACCACCTCATAAAGACTTTATATGCGTTCTCCTTTAAAGTAGTGCATGTCGAGCTCTTAGCTGCTGCTGTTACAATAGCCAACCAGTCTTCTTCGCTCACCTCTTCTCCCAGATCTGTTTCCCACTTAACCATATAAGGTAATTTATAATTTTCTGTAGAGTTTGAACCGACAACTTCTTTATACATCTGCAATGTAAGTCCTTTTGTATTTGTCTCTCTTAGACAGAGCTTTTCAAACGTAGTCAATGGGGGAAAGGGAGAATGTTTATTATAAAATGCTCTGATCTGAAGGTATCTCAAAAATTCCGTATGGGGTATCTCTTTGTCTGATCTAATTTGTTCAAATGTTTAAATTTTTTTATTTGCCTCCAGATCTCTAAATCTATTAATGCCACATTGTTTCCACATTGAAAAACCACTTTTAGATATACCCGGAGCAAACTCTGGATTACCCCAAAGAGGGGTCATTAATGAATGCCTATTAGTTAAATGTCTAAATTTTGAAATCTCCCAAACCGAAATAGAGTTGGTCATCGAGGATAGCAGAGTGTTAGTGGACTTAAGGACTATTTTTGGAAGCCAAATAATGTTGTTTAGCTCCAATGGGGAGCAAATCTCTCGCTCTAGATCCACCCATCTTTTCAATCCACGATGGATCTGCCACTGCATAATTTGACATAATTGGGCTGCTCTATAACAGAACAACAGACAAGGTACTGCCAACCCCCCTGTTAGAGGAGCTCGCTTCATAATTGTTCTATTTACTCTCGGTTTCTTATCTCCCCATATAAATTGAGAGATCTCAGACTGAAGCGAGAGCATATCCTTCAGTCTAAGTGGCTTCCATTTTCTGATGTCCGTTATCAAAGATCGAATGAGTGAGGGATAATTTGCACTATATAGACTTTTAAAATCCTTTGTAATGTGTACCCCTAGATATTTCATCGCGCAACGTTGCCAATTAAAATTAAGCTCTATTAATTTTACCATTTCTTTTGGAAGGGATACATTTAGTGCCTCAGATTTAGACTGATTTATCTTATAACCAGATATTCTATGGAATTTCCCTAACAAGTCAAATAGATTTGGCAGAGACGTTAGCGGTTTAGAGACAGTCAGAAAGATATCATCTGCATATAAAGCTATCTTATGCTCTTGGGATTTAATTTTGATTCCTGAAATGTCAGGGTGTCTCCGAATTTGTGATGCTAAAGGTTCAATATAGAGAGCAAATAAGAGGGGTGACAGTGGACATCCCTGTCTCGTACCGCTTTTAATTTTAAGTGTATCTGATGGATGACCCTGATTAACCATTTTAGCTGTAGGGTTAGAATATAACAAAAAGATTGCTTTATTTAGTTTATTTCCAAATCCAAACGCTCCAAGCATAGCTTCTAAATATGGCCAGTAAATCCTACCAAACACTTTTTCTGCATCTAAACTTAACATCATAACTTGTATTTTATCATTATTGGCTATATCTAACAGATCAATGATTCGTCGGGTGTTATCCGCTGCTTGCCTGTTTTTAATGAAGCCGACTTGATCTGGATGAATTATTTTTACGTATTATTATTAGGATTGTTATTTCTATTGAGACAGATTATTTGTATCTTAGTTTACTGGCTATGCACTTCTTTGACCCAGACGGTGTTGGAAATCGGTGTAATGTGGCAGGGATAAGCTTATACAGTAGGGTTCCATGTTAAAATGGATAGGACACAAAAAGGTGACACTGTTCTCATTTGTAAGTAATTTCCCTGAACCCCTGGCTGCAGTGGGAGCATTGTATGCTAGGCGATAATGGTGAAAAGCAGGGTTGCAAACGTGTCAGACATGTGAATGTCCTCACAAAGCGATATTTTTATTTGCTGGATCTTAAACATACTTAAAGTTGCAGTCTGTCATACGACCAAAGTGTACTAATCACAATTAATTTAATTTACCCCCCATGGTCAGAGTATAAACCCATTGTAATTTGTGTATAAAGTGTATGGGCTGTGCCTGCTTTTTTACAAAGACAAGAGTTTATGTTACTACATAAATTCTTACCATCAATAAGTTGAATGTGACAAGTTCAGCCCTCAGTCCATACAACTCAGCTACACTTTCGATTGGGGTTTCAAGATAATCTGGAATTGGCAAATGGAACTTGTAACCTATAATTCTTTACTTTCTTAATACTGCATTACTAGTGACCCAGACACCTTCTTCATGTAGAGATCCTTTATTAAAGCACTTAATATTTACCAACACCTGTTGGGATGGGCTGCCATATCACCCAGCGCCATAGGTACAGTCTTTGCAGGTCACTTGACATGATGTCAAACCTGGAGAAAGAGGCCAGTAAAAAAAGGCAGTGAAAGGCTGCAGGATCTGTAATCACAAAGGTGGGGTCTGGCAGAGGTGCAACTGTACCTCCTGGCCCAGAGCTCCCTATATCTGTGAAGAATCACAGATACCAACCAACAAGGACCTCACCAACACCCACATGTATACCCTTCCTCCTAGAAGCTTCCAGTTTGGCAGAATACCAGCCCTCACATTTGTTTCACAATTTTACAAGTTTCCTCTGCATTGCCTATAACAACAAATGTAACCCATCATATGACAACACTCACAAGAAAACCACATTCCATTACAATACTTCCAGATTATCAAGTGGTTGATCAGCCTGATAATGGGGAGTGTATTTTTTTTTTTTACATTCATGCACAGAAATGTATACCCACAAACTAACCTTCAGCAATGATCGAGTGGTCATGGTACAAAGGTCCACAGGCTGCAGAGGAGACCTGCTTGGAATTATTACAACTACAGTTTTGGGGAGTATCAGAAAAGTAATAGGAAGCCACAGTTTGAGAGACTGGTTTAGAGGATAATCGAAAAAATTAAGAGCAGGCAGCAGAGAGGTCAACCGTAGCTCAAATATATTTTGTATCACCTATGTACAAAATATTTAAGTTTATCAGAAATGTGTAGACAAAGTTGGTTTATCCAGAGTTACCTGTATCGGCACAGTTATCTGTATCGGCACTGTAAAAACTGATGTGTGGATTCTCTCAGAGTCCAATAAATAGAGATGCTATGCGTCTGCAAGAAAAACGCTTTATTGGAGTATGTAGTTTCCTTTTGTACAGTTGTTTTGTCCCAGTCCAGACTCTGACTTCTGGATATAAGTGGTTTGACATTGTGCACAGTGTTCTAACACACATCACAGACATTTGTTCACCCATTGACAGGTAAACATATGCAAATTAAGTTATCAACTGTTTAATGCAAGGAGTTATTTATTTGTTGATGTGTCCTTCATCCTATGTAGGATGCACAATGAGAGCATTAAGGGTTTGTCCCCGCATGCTACTGCAGAATGCTACTACTCCCGGTCGGTGCGGTGAGAGGTGGCACTTATCTCCCAGTGGTCACTTTTTAAGCTTATTATAGCTTACATGCTTTTTTACATTGGCAACACTGTAAGTGTGTATTTTTAAGAGTTTTTTTATAAATTGTTTGAACCATATGATCTGTGCTATGCGCGTACATTTCTTTCTTGCTGAGGTCGCATTCCCCAAGTGAAGGAGCTGCTCTGCACTATTGATGTCCACAGTCTACCCTTCGTTACCTCTGCTTGATTATGTTTACGTTCTTGTGAGTAGGCTGTACTTAGGGGCCAAGATTCACCAGGGATTATCCATATATATTTGTTACATCTGCACTTAGATTGTGTTTTTTCGTGTTTTTATCCCCCATGCTCCCCCTGGATTGTGAGAATACATTTCTACATTTTGGGGAAGCGTGAAGACAACCCCACCGGAGGGTAGTAGCAGGGGGGTAACACCTTCATATTGTTATTGCACCTGGTTTGCACTTGTTATTATTTGCATTATTGTCACTATTTTATTGAGAAAAGCTGAGTAAGCACTGTTTAGGGTGTTAGCGCCTTCTATATTCACCATATATTGCACATTGAAAACCTGCTGGAACAGACTGAAATATTGCTGTAAAAGATATGTCCCACCTTTTCTCAATTTATTCAGAGACAAATAGGACATTTATTTGCACATATCTAATGAAGAAGCAAATCTTTAATTACGACTAACACCTGTAACCAAATCATTAATAAAGTACGTTTTCATTTGTCAAATTGTATGAAAATACACACAAATTTGCCCAGCGACCATGCTTAATTATAATAATAATAAAATACTGTAGGTTCTCCAGGGGTTATCTAGCCCGGTAGCAAAACTGGGTCAAAACTAGTGAAACGGAATTGTATCAGATTTATCAAAGGAAAAAAAAAAATGTCATTGATTTTGATGCAAGTCCTTTTCTTTGATAGTGATGGTTTTTGCATTGGTTTTGCAACAGGTAGACTTTAGTAAATAGGCCCCCATGCCCTTTGTGGCTTTAAAAACATCCTATGGCTAGCAAAGGAGTACTTGCAACCTTGAATAATTACAAGACCATCTTTGTTCAATTTAAACTTTTTTGTTTATTTCAATGAATAGGTTATTTTATCTTCAAATATTTCTTAATACAGGATTTACTACTGGAAGAGGTTCACATTTTTGGCTATGCACAGATTTTGTAGCTACCATAGAACACAGCGTGCAGGTTCTTAAATTCACTCAAATCTCTCAACATGCTTTATGTGCTATAATAGAACATGACGACACACTTATGACGAGTGCTCAGTCAAGCAGCCTTGGTAATATGGCTGCTCTATTAACAAAAGCAAACAAGAGTCCAACCAGTATATATTATTTCTTATACCAGCGCGAAACAAAGAAGTTACTCACAGTGTAAAAACCAGGGGGGTATAACCAGTGGGATTGCTGCTTTAAATTTAACAACTAATGTTAATTTATACCATTTCTTCTACATCTTTCAACTCTCAAGGGACAAATCTTCACAGGTGTAGATATTAACTTGGCTGCTTTTCTCCTCCATATGAATTAAGCATCTACAATAATGAAGAATATTTAACAGTGTAACGTGCAGCTTTGTTTGAGGGTAAAAACAAGCCTAGTAAATAGGTGATGTACTGATTTATGCCCTCTCTCTTTTAACCGCTTCAGTGCCAGAGGGATGAGTAATGCATTGCTGGCAGTGAAGAGTTTGAATAACTCAGTGTACATAGGATCCCAGAGAGCTGACGCTGCATTTCATGATCTCAGAACATTGGTCCACGTTCTTCTTAATCCTGTAGAAACTCTCCACATATTCCGAACGCCCCAGGAGCTCCACAAAATCCTCATCGTGCGTGATGATGACGAGCTGGAAATTCCGTTGCCTGGAGCGGCTTTTAATGATCCTGCAGAATGATTAAAATGCAAGATCAAAAATGACTTCTGCCAGGGGTTCTCTGGCTTTTTCTTCTTCTCACAAACTTCAATTTTATTTGTCGTGTGGAGGACCACCATACAGTTACAAATACATTTATCAAAATACATAGATCTGAAGGTGACAGCTACCTAAAATGAATTCCAGGAGTTTTAGGGCCCATCACCAAAGTTACTGGAGATCACAAATTGAAAGCCAATGATGTTAGGCAACTTAAATGGGTTTTAAATTGTGGTGCAAAATAAGAGCTTTTGCCCTCTGTGTAGTTATGATTACATTTCTCCTGGGCAGTTTTAACTTTTGAGGGCCAAACAGAATGAATGCAATTTTCTCTGTGGAATTGTAGCTACTGCAAAAAATGTACAGAAAATGTAGTTCCCAGGGCTGGACTTTGACCTTCTGAGGCCCTAAGCTAGGTCAAGAGGCCTCACAAATTAGAAATAGATTATTCTGACTGAAGGGACCATTGCAAATATAAACATGAACCTGAAATGAATGATGAAAGAATTATACTAGCATTGTTATATACAAAGATGACGGTGTAAAGTTCAGCTGAACAGTGTTTGCACATCACATTCATCCTAATATTAAAACATTTCCCCCCCTGATATTTGGAGAGCAAAGCCATTGATTTCTTCAAATAATAAGCTACAAAGTTTGTCACTTTCGATGCACATGATGCTTAGGGTCAAATTTGAGCGAAAAATTGACATATTTATACAGAATCGTCTCTTTCCCATATCTTCTTTATTTATCTGATTTTAAAACTTGAAATGCATATTTTTTTTTCTTCTGTTTTTGAGGCCCTTCATATTGTGAGGCCCTAAAGTTATCTTATGCTTAAGTCTGGCATTGGTAGTGCTACTCCGTTTGTCCAAGTTATTATTGCACATTTAATCCCCTCCAGCTATGCAATACATTTCAGAATGGTTTAGTGAAGAATCACCTGCAATGAATAAAAACAGTAACAGAAGGGATCTCTTCTAAAAAATATTAGTTTTAAGTGTCCATGAAGCCAACATTATTGCTAACTATTCAGATTTGTAAGGCTTTGGTTCTGTTTATTTATGCCAAATAAGTATCTCTATATATTTATAATTGTTTCACCTCTGTACAGCTTTCCCTAAAAACAAAACAAAACAAACAAAACAAAAATATCTCCCCACAGCCTTGAACTAAGGTTGTATTCCCATATTAGTCCTCCCAACACTTTACAAAATAATGCCAACTAATGTGCATGCTATATACCAAGTTAAGCAATTTTATTATTGCAGTATTATATGGTCTAATAATTGAACTTAATGTGGTTTACACATATTTGTCTACACTTTAGATATAAATTGTACTGGCAAGAAAAAAAAAGCTCTCTCTTTACTCACTCAACCAAAGCATGTGCGAGAGACTCGATATTTTCACGATCCAAATTGGTGGTAGGTTCGTCTAGTGCAAGTATACCACAGTTCAGACAGAAGGTTTCTGCCAACGCCAGACGGATAATGAGGGAAGCAAGTACCTGTAGAAGATAGATTGGTTAAATAAAACCCTAACATGAAAAGATTACCATGTTCTGGACACTTTTGCTGTTGACAGCAGGTGACATCTCCAGTCTGCAAAACAAACCAGATACTGCTAGATGAAAAGAAAAGGAAATGTGCAATTTTAGCAAGGCCTCCCATACATCTTGATTTATTACACAGTGTAAAAGATGCAGTCTCACATAGAACCAATTTTAACTAATGGCTGTGACAAGTTTGAGTATTTTATGTTGGTTTTAAGTTAATCTTCAAAATGTTCCTAAACATGGAAACCTGACATTTAGGGAAGGGGTTCCTGCTCTAATGTCTGCCATGTTGCTCTCTTCTATCATTGCCCGCTTTTAATTAAATGTCAGACATGTAGTGTTGGGGTCCATACATTTGCTCAATCTAGAGAACATAGGCAAAACATGCAACCCTATGCACCCCCCCCTTTTGGAGTCCACTGTGTAACTGAAAACAAAACGCTTTCATCTTTCTAAAATAATTAACAGCAAATAAAAATATGAGTTGTGTTGCATTTGCACGTCTTAGACAGGTCTGTAACCCTGTTTTTCTCCATCATCACTTAGCAAACAATGCTTTCAATGCAGCCAGGGATTCTGGGTAATAACATTCAAATGAGCACACTCACTCTTTACTTCTTATCCATTGTAACATGGACTCCTATAAGCGTATGTCTGCCATATTACACAGCTTTTCAGCACAGAATGGGTAAACCTGCTCACAGACAGCTGAAAAAATACTTACTTTAAGCTTTTAAGGTTTTTTTTTTAGCAGCCATGATTCTTCATAATTGTAGAATATAAGCCGGGTAAAACGAAATCTCAAAGTACAGTGTGAACACATTGCAAATCTACATGCTTTTCCCAAAACATTCTTAAAGCAAGAAATATGAGCAGCTGCGTTTCCCCCCCGATGCAGGACCTCACTGAATTGGCAATAACGTGCCGTACGTTTTAGTGCTGTTTATTTAATCTCAGCCATAATCTGAACATCAAGGTCTACCGTTCACTGACTTCAGTTACAGCCCAAGGTTCCCATACCGGAGGACAAATGGCTGCTGAAAACCCCATCAGTAGGTGTCACTAATAGAATGTGCTAGTGGAACACAAACAATGGCTGCAAAGTTTCATGGTTATATCTCTCCAGTATCGGAGGAGGAGGTGGGTGTGATCCACATCCCATATTAGATTTTCTATAGATGCTTTCCTATGGTGGGTGGCCAGATTCCTATTCTACAGTTCAGATAATGGGAGAAAGTAAACTTGGATGAGATTGTTAGGCTACGGCACCAGTGTTAACTGCTGATGGGACGCGGGGGTGGGGGAGGCGCGCAGCCAAAACGAGGGGGGTGCAGCCATGACTGGGCATATCTGCCCTTCCATTGGCTGCCCGCGTGATAACGTCACGGGAAGACAAAATTCTTGTCTTCCCTGCCAGCGCATGCGCCATCGCGATACGCGAGCGCCCACACAAGAAGCTACTGGGGCCTGCCTGATAGGTGTGTATATGGTGTGCAGCGTGCCGTAGCTTGCGCCGCAGCGGCCACTGAGGACCTGACTTTAAGGTGTAATTTAAAGAGTACGTAACTTCATCCAAATACACAGCTTTACCTTTTGTCCAGCACTGCAACGTCCGCGCATATCCAAAGCAGTGTCTCCTTTTATCATCACTACTCTGTAGTTGTAGGTTCTCCTTTTATCAGCAGCAGATACACACTCATCTGCGTCCGATCGGATTTCTATGCATTCAATATCTGAGAAAAAGGAAAATGTCAGTGCTTTCAACAAAGAAGCAGTAGGTTGGATGCACCAGCATGACATGAGCGTTCCCTCAAATGTTAACACAACAGCCTTACTTTAGGACGGTAATGTCTTAACCTATCAACCATTGTTGGTACTTTTTAAGTTAGTTACCTACTGGAGATCACTGTAAATCCCTGTAACATGTTGCAGGCCTTCTAGAAATACGAGTTAAAGCAGAAGTCCTACACACTTTACAAAGACGGCATGTATGCGCTGCACTGGAGGGCAAATATACTAAAGCTGAACTCCGCCAGGCACTAGGAAAGGAAGCTAGAGAGGCAAGAGGTTTATTTTATTTTTTTCAACCTCAATTTAGTGACTGTTTTTAAAGAATGTAACATGGGAAGAGGGGGTACAGCAAGCAGAGGCAAGAGATAAGGTGGAACAATAATGTAACGTAGCAGAAATAACTAAAATGGGTCTAGGTTACAGATACAATGGCCTAGATTAATCAAACGCCATTAAAATTGAACTAATATCGCACTGGGAAGAAATATTCACCAAGGAAGATTCTTCAAGCAACTGAGGATTGAGGACTTTGGGTCACGGTGAGAATCCCACATTGCAGGACATGGATGGCCTTGGATTATAAATAGGCCATTGGGTTTTGGAATATTTTTTTAAGGTTGGGTCTTTGTTTATGCCATCGGGCCTTGAATTATTTTTTAATGGCTTTTATTTATTTTTTGAATGGTTATCGGACTTGAACTGCTTTATGTTTTTTTTTTTTTTTAATTGTTGGGCATCTGTCAATTATTGGATTGGTTTCGAGGGGCTTCAGCCCTTAAGAGGACATAATTCATCCAGGGTGGGTGGGGTAAGTAGCCCCATTTTTATTACAGGTCACCATTGATTGCCAATGTGGCTATGTCCCCATTGAGAGGGCCTAGGTAGCCACAATGACAATCAATGGGTTTATGTTTTAATAGTATTTTTTTCTTATTTGTAATGTTTTTTTTTTTTTTTTTTTTAATACAAGTCTTTTTGTTTATTTTTGTATGACTGAAAGCCACAGGGCGGTTGGGTTTGTTGGGGATGTGTGAGAGGTGTAGTTGCCCCGGGAGGGTTGTTAGCCCACCATGGTGTTAGGGGTTAACCCCTTGTTTTCCTTAGTGTAAAGTAAAGCCAAGATAGTGTAGTTTACTGTTAATATCAACCCTTTTGTAGCCCTTAGTACTATAGCGCTTGGGTTTCCATGACTAGCTGACCACTGAGTTTCTTATTTATTTTTATATTTCTTATTACTGCGGTTCTGATAAAGATTGAAACATTATGTACATCATGTTGATACCGGTCCCAATATTTTTAACATTCGCGGTCAAAAATGCTTTATTTATAGGTGTGCACCGTTGATTTATTGCACCATAAAAATAACACTTGTTTTGGCAATAATACCGCATTTCTGGAGCTTGAGCTATCCATGCCTAGAGAAAATAATGTAACAAAGTAACAAAATCAGCTTTTACAAATAACGTACTAGTAATATATTGAAAAGATCAAATAGGGGTTTGTCAGACGAAACACAGACTTGAACGCGGTACTGTAAGTGGGTTTGTCAGAGACCACCCAGCACTTTCTTATTGCATTATTGAGGATAGCGGAATGTTTTCCCATTTGCACTGTATATGTTAGTCGCACATAAACCGGAACATGGGAAGAGGAGCGAGGTGGTCTGTAAAATATATGAAGGTGACTTCTTCGAGGGGCCTTGTAGTGACCTCGTTAGTATAGTGCACTAGGGGTTGCATGAGGGACCTATTTCTGTGTGTGTGAGAGGGTGCTACGCTGATCACATGAATGCCGGCACAGTGTTTTTTTTGTATGTCTGCTACTGAAAGCTGGGACAAAAGACAAGTGGCACATCTGTTGACTAGTTAAATATTGTATGTTGTCCTTCTTTAACAGTAGCTTAAACGTAAAGCCTTATTTAGCATTACAATGTTTAAATATATACTAGAATACTACAGAAGCTATATTTGGCCATCTAAGATATATTTATTTTCTTCTCTGGAACCTGGAGATGGCAATATATGATTTATGGTGCCATTTCTGACACTGAAAGGCTGACTGACCATTAAGGAAATTTCTGACTAATATACTCTGGGTCCTGCTTCTCTCAGAAACAGCACCTGCCAACCTTCCCTTTAAAATATTAAGTGAAGACGGGAGAAAATTGACAAGCTTGTGAGGAAGTAAATGGATTTTGATACATTTCAACCTTTCAGGAATGATATCACAAAATCAGAGATAGCTTCTTATTGAGTCCTGAAAAGGAAGTAATGATCTCTCACATCATACTTAACATTTCATTTTTACAGTGTCAATAGAGCTGGAGTAAATTCTCAACATAATGTACACGTTAAGCATGCTATTGCCTATTTTAAAAAAGAAATTACTGAACTCACTTTTACAGGTTCAACTAGTAACCAGAGATGAGACACTGTGTGCAACCGGTAAAATGGGGGTGTCAAATTTGATTGCATCGACTCTTTGCATCAATGTATCAATGTATCAATGTATCAATGTATCAAGGTCTTTGCGCCAAGTTTTGCACCATGTGCGTCAACTTGTGATGTGGGGAGTGTCAATAGGAGTTAGGGAGAAGTGACATGAGACAGATAATGAGATGAAACAATCTATGTGCATCACTTTTTTTTAATCTTGCATTTACATAAATGAATACCCCCAGCTGTAATGTGGTGTAAAAAATCAAATGTAGGAAACACTTGTTTTCACATTGGACACTAACAAGCAGAAAATGAAGCAATGAGTAAAAAAAAATTCCTTCTATTCGTACTTTTTTTTTTTTTTTAGGTTGACACCAACCCGTTTATCCACCGAAATGAAAGAGGCAAAAAGAATGTATTTTATGATTTGGACCAAACAATAGACAAAAACATATCTAAAAATAAATAAATGAATACCTTGTCCTCTATAAGTACTGCGCCATAGGTCCCGGATAATTTTATTGATTTCTTCCATTTTCATGCTGTGGAACTTCATGATAGCCCTACAAAAATAACATGTCACTATAGTATTTGCATATGTAAAAACGTGACAATGTTAGGATTTTGATAAAATATTTAGGTCTCTAAAATATTCCCCAGTGTGGTTCATTCAGTCAGCAAGAATGGAAATAACCTAACAGACAAAAATAATGTAAGGAAGTTTCTGTTTCAAGGAACTTATTCTTGCAAAATACCTTTATGGGATGGAAAAAGTATTGATTTTAACCAATACTCATCCATATACGGTTTGCTAGCAATTTGTTTTGGTTATTCCTAAAAAAAAAAAAATCCCAGAGGAATGGGTTCAGAAACTCTAACATTTGTAGCTAAGTATGTCCTTCAGAATTTTCCCAGCGTTCAGCATACAATTTGCAGTTTAAAGTGGAATTAATCTATCTATCTATCTATCTATCTATCTATCTATCTATCTCTATATATCTATATATAAACCTCAAAAGTGTTTGATTGTTAGTAGATGTGGGGAATCTCATTGGTCCGTCGGTCCGCCCGCCTCCCCACGGCTCTCATTGGCCACGAGGTACGCTGACATCACAGACACACCTACTCCACTGACACACACAGAGACACACACATACTGCCACAGACCTCACCCCTGCAGACTCACCATACCCCCTAAGACTGTCACCCGAGACTCTGAAGCCTAAACTGGGCCCTCAGCATAGCCTCGGAGACTCTCTCCCTGCGGACTCACCCTACACCCCTTGGATCACCCCTGGTAAGTCTAACCCACTTTCCAACCCTCTCTCTCCCTGCGCCCTTTCCTACCTCTCCATCTCCACAATCATCACACACCTCGCTTTCAAACCATCTCTCCACCTCCTTCAACATCACACACCATCAATATAACCGCATCTGCTGTCCCCCCCTCTTACCCATCCACGCCACCGCTGTACACCCCTCCCAAATCAGGACCTCCACGGGGCAGACCCCACCGCGCCTCTGCTCAGCAGGCCTGACAAATGGCACCGCTATATACAGCCGCTCCCTGCTTACTGTCTCAAAATGGCCACCTTACCGGCCGCTCCACTATCACGCCTCCGCTTTGCACCCCACCTTCCCGCCCGCTCCTCTATGTCCCTGCTTACTCCTACAAAATATGTCCGACAACATCACGCTCACGTCTCCGCTTTGCAGCCATTGTCCGACTACACCCCACCGCGCCTCCGCTCAGCAGCCCTCACAAATCGCCGAATAACAATCACCCTCTCGCCACCCCTTCTATATACACCAGATCCCCGCTTACTGTCCAATGGCCCAGTAATAAGCACGCTCACCGCCTCCGCTGTGCACCACAATTACTGTGTCAAAATGCCCGGTCCCCTAAGTCCCCGCTTACCCCTCCAACAATTCATCACGCTCACCATCTTCGCTGTGCACACCGCTTACCACCTACACTGTGCAGCCCCATTACTATGACAAAATGTCCGTTATATCCCCAATTGCTTACTGTCTAAAAATGCCCGACTTCCCGCCCGCTCCGCTATCACGCTCACCGTCTCTGCTTTCCACCACACTTACTGTGAACAAATGCCCACCTTCCCGCCCATTCCGCTATATCCAATGGCCCAGTAATAATCACGCTCCCTGCCTCAGCTGTGCACCACGATTACTGTGTCAACAATTCATCAGACTCACCACCTCTGCTGTGCAGCCCGCTTACCACCTCCACTGTACACCCCCATTACTAGGACAAAATGCCCATCACAAATGCCTTACCTTCACCAGCTTCAAACCGGGAAACGAAGCGTTGAAGAGGGGGGGGGGGGGGTGGGGGGGAGAGAGGGGTCAAAATCGGAGATGTGAACAGGGGGGGGGGGCAGAGCTGTGAAGAGGGGGGGGCAGAGTGGAAGGGAGTGGAGAGAGAGCGGGAGCGACAACATTACATCCCGGGCAAGGCCGGGTATATCGGCTAGTTACTATATAAAATGATCTCTACAACCGCAGTGAGACTTTTTACAGCAGTTGATCACTTTCAAGCAGACGTTTTGTAATTCCTCTACATGCATCTTTCTACAATGTACAACTCATTCAATTTTTCTGCCAAGTCCATCTACAGTTATCGCTAGACTCTGCAATCCCGCCCACCACAAATACAGGGGTGACCTGCCTTCACTACAGTACTTTCATACCAATGCTGATACTTCATACAGTACTTAATCACCCTGACATGATGTATTTAGCTAAATACTATAATTTGACATTTACACTTCTGCATACGTGATGAAAATCATGAGCTACAAACGAATTCTTTTAACATATTAAAAAAAGATTGCAGAGAAAGCTTTTTATTTTCCATTTAAACCAAATGGGCATGTAACTGGGGAGAGAGATACATTTGAGGTCACCAAAATGTGATTCCAGAGACTTCATATGGTTATTGGCGAGTCAGCATTGACAAACACATACATTGTGAACTTAGCTTAGTGGCATGTAACAAAGATAAAGTCAATACAATACAATTCTTATGTTCCTTTCAACTCTTTCTGGGGGATGCGTTAGCTGAGAATTGTGAGCACCTATTGCAAACTTGTTTTGAAAAGTAATGGGATAATTAAGCTAAAGATTTTAGCTTCAAAATAGTTGTATGACAAAGGGTCTTGTACCAGTTTCGCAGCCAGGAGTTACTTCAGTAAACAATCCCAAGGAGTTTAAACCTTCACCGGGAATTTATAAGTGTTTAATTTATTATCCAGCACCTCAATTATTCAACCCTAATTTCATTGCCCCATAGAGGTCTTTTAAAAATGTTCACTCTCCAGACTTTGCAGTATGTATTCATGTATGTATGCATGTATGCACTATATATCTCATCTTCAGCCTTGCTGATCCACTGCTGAATGAAGGTTTCCCCAATGATCTTCCAAGCCTCTCTTTTCAACCTCATCCTCCCATCTTACTTTTGACAGTCGTCTTGGTCATTAAATTTCCCTAGGGATCCAGTCACATACAATCTATGTCCAACAATGGTAATTTCTTCCAGCAATATGTTACCCCACTGACATTTTAATTTCTTCACCATTGTGGTAATGTCACAGACTTATGTTTGGTTTCAAACCCATTCATTCTTTTTCCTGTCTCTTCGGGTAATACCCAGCATACATCTCTTCATACTTAGAGTTGTCTGAAGCTTCTAAATTATATTCGCATTTAGGGCTCAAGTTTCACAACCATACGTGAGCACCAGCAAAATACACTGGTCGAAAACTGAGGCGCGGTGGACGGTTCCCTTGAAATATCATCGTTTCCTCCAAATGCGCTCCATCGCATCTTCATTCTCCTGTTGATTTCATTGAAAAGCTTCCTATCCATTGTTACTTGCCTACCAAGGTAGACATAGTCTTTGACTTCTTCTAGTTCTATTTAATTTATTAAGATCTTTGCAGATTTGACACGTTGAACATATTTAAAACCAGAGACAGAACATGAAACACAGACAGAGCTCAGTGCACATCCAATGACACCTATACACGGTACAGTGCCTATATACAGTGGTCGACAAATCACCAAAAAATCTACTCGCCACCTAGTGCCACACGTGTGCTGCTTGGGCCAATAGGAGCTCGCCATGATGTTAAATCCACTCGCCCGGGGCGTGCAAATGTATAGGTTTGTCGAACACTGTGTATATGTGTATATATGTATATATCTCTCTATCTCTCTCTCTATCTCTATCTCTCTATATATATATATATATATATATATATATATATATCTATATATATATATATATATATATATATATATATCTTTTGAATAAAATGGTCTTTTAGTTTAATTCTTTGGCCAAAGTGTTCAAGCCCTTGAGCCCCTACACGGCAGACAACATCACAAGGGTATCTAAATTCTTAATAACCTGTACATTACCAGGAAGAATTATTTATAATAAATCTGTCAAAATTAGTTGCATAGTTCTAAATCTGATTGAAGCTCTTACTAATCTGTACATTACCAGGAAAAGCACTCTGTATTAGATTTGTCGCAATCAACCTGTAAGCAAGTTTCCCTGAGTGTGGGAAATGCAATGGAGTGAGCTTTTAACCATTTAAAAGTGGGAGGGGGTGAGCTTCAAACTAGGGAGGAGGAGCCACCCTCCAAATCAGCCATGACCAGCTGAACAGAAATTGTAAAACATACAGGACACCTACAAGCTCATATTGAACCCCCAAAATAACCACAACATATATATAAGCGTAAAAGGCCTCGGGCATGGTCAGCGCTTATGCGCTGACCCGTGCTGAGGCGTGCTGCTGCTCGGAACTGAGCCCCTGCAGCTGCAATGAGAGCGGCTTTAGGAGGGGCTTGCGCACGCTTGCGGAAGCGTGCGTCTCCCCGAGTCTTGAAAATTTGGCGCTCGCCGGAGCGCAGGGCCGGTCACGTGAGCGGTTCGCCCAATGAGGGCGAACCAGCTGCGTGACGTCACTGGCCCGCCCCCTGACGGCGCGCTGTCTAAGGCCAGGGAAAGCACCTGCTTTCCCTGAGCCTCAGCGCTGTAGAGGCACTATGTCCCAGGCCTAAGTGTCAGAGGAGTGCTACTGAGCATGGCAATATATATTTAAAATGTTGATTGCGACAAATCTAATATAGGGTGCTTTTCCTGGTAATGTACAGGTTAATAAGAGCTTCGATTAGACTTAGAACTATGCAACTAATTTTGACAGATTTATTATAAATAATTCTTCCTGGTAATGTACAGGTTATTAAGAATTTATATTAGTGTTAGATACCCTTGAGATGTTGTCTGCCGTGTAGGGGCTCAAGGGCTTAAACACTTTGGCCAAAGAATTAAACTAAAAGACCATTTTATTCAAAAGATATCTTTATATATATATATTTAGGCACTGTACCGTGTATAAGTTTCACTGGATGTGCACTGAGCTCTGTCTGTGTTTCATGTTCTGTCTCTGGTTTTAAATATATATTGCCATGCCCAGTAGGTAGCACTCCTCTGTGACGCTTATATATATGTTGTGGTTATTTTGGGTGTTCAATATGAGCTTGTAGGTGTCCTGTATGTTTTACATGTTGAACATACAAACAAAAACAGAAAGGCTAGCGCAACATACAAAATGACACATCATATAGTACAATACTTCAGTACTTATCTGCTCAAGAGTAAGGGTCATTTAGTTAAACCCTTTGGCCAAAAGGTTATAAGCCTGCAGCCACTTCACGGCATGACCAATCTGCAGGTCCTAACACTACCTGGCACAATTCTCATGCACCTCTGTTTTGTGCTGGAGGGAGAAAGACCATAATGGGTCTGTGATTCACAGGATCATGATAAAAACGGCTAATTGGAAAGTGGGGCAGGGTGAGCTTTAAACCCTGGGGAGGATATGTTGAACATAACTTTGATCTTGCTGAGATTCATATGTAGACCCACTATCTTACTTGCTTCGGCGAGTTCTCTGATTTCTTGTTGTAGGTCTTCTGCACTTGAGGCAAAAAAAACAAGGTCATCTGAAAATTGTTTGGGACTCAAGTATTCACAGTTGAATGATGAATTTGTATCTCCCAATTTAATATGTTGAACAATTCAAGTGTTTCTGTGAAAGGTTTGTGACATGGTGTCTTCCTGCCACACTGCCTTGCTGATCCTTATAGTGCTTATATCTTCATGCAATTTAATGGTAGATGTGGCATTCTCGGAAATGTTCTTTATAATATCCATGTACAGTTCAACATTTTGGGGCCCATGCTATAAGCGTTCATTTAAAAAAAAAAAATAATAAATAAATCGCCGGGCCATTTAAATTGCCTGTTTGAGCGTTGCGATCACGGTATTCAGAAAGCCTTGATTACCTGCGATAGCAAAATTCCCAAAATGGGCTAGCAGCCGTCGACGTGAAGATCGCCTCCCTGAAAAGGGCGTACCTGGCGATTACTTTCAGCTGCAGATAGAGCTGCTTTTCCCTGCGTAAATCTCGCCCCAAAATTAATGTTTTTTTTAATATACATTTTATTACTAGTGTAGATGAGCAGGGGGTCTCCGGAGCAGAACCGCGTTGATTTCAAGTCCGGGGACCACCTGCTTCCGAGATAGCGGCACCCCAAACGGGGCCTGTATCCCCTATGCATTTTATTCCCACGGTCACGTGACGCGGGACATTTAAATGCATAGAAGATACCGGCACCCCATAAAGGGGTCTGAATCTCGGGAAGCAAGGGGTCCCGGGAACTCAAATTAACGCGGTTCTTCTCCAGAGACCCCCTACTCATACACTAGTATTAAAATGTATATTTAACCCCCCCACCCCACCAACACATAGTACTGTAATGGGCACAATAACTATTATCCAGATATGGATAATAGCTCATTTGCCCATTATAAAATCAAACAGCCAGCCAGCATAAATGAACCTTTCTACTTACCCTTGCCATCATGAAGGGTGTCCTCATCAGCATACTCCAGGCCCATGTCATCTGTTGACAG
Organism: Ascaphus truei; assembly: GCF_040206685.1. Taxonomy (NCBI): domain Eukaryota; kingdom Metazoa; phylum Chordata; class Amphibia; order Anura; family Ascaphidae; genus Ascaphus; species Ascaphus truei. The sequence goes on from NC_134487.1 coordinate 155,884,124, forward strand.
AAAGAATACAAGAAAACATACAATCTAATGCCCCCCAACCCTTTAATCACACTAGCGATTAATAACCGCTATAGTAATTAAGGGGTTAACCCATCCTCCCCCGCTACTCACCTGGGAGGCTTAACCACCCACCCTAGGACCAGTATATCCACCCTATACCCATTGATTTGCATAGTGGTACATCATACCCATATAATATGGGCATGATAAGCCACTATAGCAGTCAATGGTCACCCTAATAAAAAAGCATGAAGGCCAAAAATACACAATAATAAAAGATATACACAAGCACCTAAACACCCCAATTCAAGAAATAAAGCACTAGACAACCAATTAAATAAATAAAAGCACTAACCAACAAAACAATTAATTAATTTTAAACACTAGCCAGCAAAACAATTCATTAATTTAAACCAGTAGCCAACAAAACAAATAATTAATTGAAAACGCTAACCAATCCTAAAATGTACTAAAAACAAATCATCCAAATTCCAAACAATATTTAACAGTATTTATTTGAATGTATTGCAAAAAAATGTTGCCACAGGATTGTTACCTCAGGCCTCAGACACCTGCGGCAACCACCTCAGGACCCCCGCGGCCTCTGGTATCAATCATATGGGGGTAAAGGAGGCGGGTATTAGGGTTTATTGTGGGTAGAGGGGGTGGGTGAAGGGGGTATTTGGCCCTTGGTGGGTAGCAGGAGGGGTTAACCCCTTCATTACCGTAGCAGCTAACCGCTAAGCCAATGAAGTAGACTGTAAATGCATTTTTATTGAATGGGATTCATGCCGGGGGTCTCCGGTGCTAATATTAATGGATATCAGCTCTGGAGACCCCCAGCATCAATCCGATGCAGAAAAAAAGCATTTTTCTCCCTAAGTCCTGTATCGCCGCCTCTCAGCAGCTTCTCACCAGCCTCACGCCAACTATAATTGCACGAGTTTCAGAACCTGCGATAAGTGGCTTATCGCTGCTCACCCGGCGATTATTTTATGACAAATTTTTGGGCGATTCATGCCTTTATTGCCCACTTATCGAGGCTTACTGAATAGCAGTTGGCATTTTGACCGATAAGTGCTTGATAAGTGGCTTATCGACGCTTATAGCACAGGCCCCTTTGTCTTCTTAATACATCTAGAGCCACTAAGGTGTACAAAGAATAAAATGTTTTTTTCCCCCCGTAATCTACTAATCTTAAACAGAGGGGTAGATCGTCTTGATTACTTTGGGAAATTCCTTCTTGTTTGTCTTGGATGTGATCCATTGTGTTGTATCCGCTGCAAAATTCAGCTTGATCTCTAGGCTGGGAGAAGTCAAGTGTTCTGTTGTAGTCAATTGAGTATTGTGGGAAAAACCTTGTAAGTGATTGGAAGTAGCCTTTTGGGGCTATATTTCTTGAGGTTTTCTTGGTCTCCTTTCTTGCGGAGGATAACAATGGCATTGCTCCATTGTTCTAGACTTTCCCTGTTCTTCAAACAGAATGTAAAGAGTTGTGCAAGGATATACTGTACTTGCATAAACTGCTAACCATGCTTACATCATGAAAAGAGGAACTCACATGCGCTTCAGCAGGTTCATTTAAAGCCGACATTGGAAAATAATATAATATAGGATTTATGTGCTATGGCCTATGGGTATTATTTGGTATGAGGTTCACTAGGTTTCAGTTAGTTTTTCTCAGCTAGCTCATCGGGGAAATGTTCCAATCAGTATTCCATTGTTTATCTCCTGCGATTAGCTAATTGGAGCATTTGTGTAGGTGGAAAATGGTGAATACTGTTCACAAAATGCATGCATATAGTAAATCTAATAACTTACGTCTAATAAAAGAAATCTAGAACTACTCTTATCACATAATTGTTTCTCTTGAAATAATTGTATGTTTTACAGAGGAAGTAATGTTGCATCACAATGATGGCTAATAAATATAAATCCATGTACATCTGGTGAAGAATCAGGTTTATGGTGGCATTAATTGTTACTATCTTTATAAAACTGTAAAGGGGAGCCATAGTACCAGGCCACCATTTCTAGTCTTAGACTACCATTTCCATTATAGCTGCCTTCAACTTACAGTATTAACTACACAGCTAAGCTTTCTTCATTAACCAGAGTTTATTATAGGCTGTTCTGTCTATGTATGTATATCTGTATTTATATAGTGCCATCATGGTACATAGCACTGTACAATACACATGACATAATATTATAACACAATGGGAAGAAGTACTTCAGGCATAAAAACAATAGGAAAAGGAGTCCCTGCCCTGAAGAGCTTACAAGAGCTTACTTGCAGCACTACATTAAAAATCCTAATTTGTATTTTTTTTTATTTTTTTAACATCACTTGTGTAGTATTAGGAAATACTTACTTTTTTTTTATTCCACTCCACTCTCTTTAAAACTCATTAAAAAGGGCATAAAGAGGTACTTAAAGTACTTAATTTTTTTTAAAAGTCTTTGATTATCTTTATTGAAAATGAATTACCTATGCTGCTGATCAATCCGTTCTCCTGTGATCAATCAGCAAAAATCCTGCTTCCCCGGGTTAATGTAATGGCCGCATTTCAGTTTCAATCAATGCTTCAGTCCGTATAACTCAGCAGCTATAATGTATTTTTATATTACAAAGGTAACATTGCCTATTATTACAGTTTACAGCTCAAAGTGCTGGGAGCATTGGAAACAAATGATCAAATAGAAAAGTGTTGCAAAGATCTTTGGAGGTAGGCTAAAACCTGCAAGAGAAATCAAAGGATTCTCAGTATATTAAAACTCATTAAAAATGTAATTAAAAAGAGTTGGAGAAAAAAAAAAATGCAGCAAGAATCTAATACTACAGAACTGATTATTTAAAAACAAAAACAAAAAAAAACACACATGTAGGATATTGAATGTATTCTCACAGCAACCATTTGCAAATACATAGAATTTCCTCTTTTGGAACAGTTTATCATATAGTGAGCCCGGGAAAGCAGAATCTTTGCCGATCAATCACAGGAGAACGGGTCGATTGGCAGCTTTGGCAATCACATTTCCTTAAAAGTTAAGCATTTGCTGCGTCCATTAAAACAAAAATATAAAAAATGCAAACTGTATTGCAACTTTGGACTAGTCTACACCACTAGCCTTCTTTGATCTCCAACACACTGCAGCACAATAACCCTTCCAGCAGTGAAGAGATAAAGTAAATAAGCTAAAAATATGCATTTTTATTTAAAAAATTGCATACAATGTTCTCGGAAAGAGTATTTCTGGCCCACCCAGCACTTACACACATTGAGCTGGGAATACTTGATCTGTGAAACCGTGTCTTTCAGATTTGTTTGACTGATAAATATGTGATGGTAATCTGGCATTCTTGAAACTTTCACGGTCACACTCCTCAGAATTATGGCAAAAGACAGAGAGGAAACCTTCGGGGGATTTTTAGACAGTTTCCATTAAGGCAATAGGTAATTGCAATTACTATGCATATCGGAAGTGACAACGCTGGTAAAGCAATATTACACATTGGGACCTCCATTTTACTCTACTACTGTTTTTTCTATTATAAATTCATGTATATGGTGCCGACTTTTCTTGGAACAGCACCCACGTGGCAGAAGAAACTACGTAACGAGCAATTTTGAAAACAAATGTACTACCTTGAAGACGTCTGCAGTATTCCTTCATCTGTGCAGCCCAATAAGTTTCTGCATATCTGTAAAACGGGTCACTGTGTGGGAGTCTCTACCCTGTACCACAGTTGGAAAATATCTTGGTTCTAGCAAGAAGCAAATATTCTCCCACCTAATGCTCCTCACAGGCGGTCCTCGGTTATCCGACGCAATGCGTTACTCAAAATGGCGTCGGATAGCGAAGTGTCGTAAAGCGAAACCCGTTTTCCCTTAGGACCACTGTTTAAATCAAACGTTCCGTTCCTTAAGGCATTTGTAATGCTAAAATACACAAAATATTTTACTCAAGTAATAAGATATGCAGCACACACAGATTATGATGGAAACATTATATTTATTGATTCCAGAACTGTAAAATAAAACTATAAAAATAAAACTATACTGTATTCTGTACAGTAATGTACATGACCAAAAAAAACACATCAATTATTGGAGGAAGATGATTGAGGGGGGGCGGGATCATTAACAGACAACGGACTTTTTGGAGGTGATGTAGGTGGACTTGACGGTTTCGGCCTCTTGAAGAATCTCTTCATTGAAGTCTGGACAGATCCTTTCCTTTTCTGCGTGTAGATCTCTCTATAGCAGCTGATTTGGTTAGACACCCCACAACTGACTGTTGAACTCCGTTCAATGGAGGTGGGGGGTTGGTCAGCGCACGGGATTTTGCTCAAACGTAGAGATAAGAGGATAGGAAGATATGGAACACGGTATTAGTGTTTTAGTAATCGAACGGTACAATACAGCCAAAAGAACTTTGGAATTAAAAATGTATGAAAAATATATTTTTAAAATAGCTTAAAACTCTTTGGAATTAAAGAACCTTGGTAATTAAAAGTAAAAATATATAAATATATAAATATATGAAAAAATATATTTCTAAAATAGCTTAAAAATAGATTAGAAAATCCTTAAATAAAATCCTTAAATAAAGTTTAAATGGAATTGTGTGGTTTTTTATGAACAGAAGCAGAATATGTGCTATATGTGGATGACTAACAGGGTGTGTTTACATAGCCTGTTGTTGGTCTGAGGTAAAAAGGGGATAATGGGGCTGGTTAGCAGAGTTTAATGTGCAGTCTTTCCTTCATGGAATGCTGCTAAAAACAATAACTTTCTTACCCTCCTGGTGGGGGCAGTACGTGAGTTGCTTCTCTCCCGGGGGCCCAAATAGGAAGAAAAGGGCCGAACTCGGTGAGTGAGCAAAATAGAATTTATTAGGTACAGAAAACAAAGTCAAAATAACACTCACAGTACAGCTTTAAAACAGCCCAGCATCAGCCTGATCGTCCGGTGATATTCCTCTCACCAGTACAGCTCCCGTGGTCGCGTCCGACGGCGGGACCGGAAGAGGAGGTCTTACCGGATGTCAGCAGGCTGGCTGGGTCCTTCAATCAATGGGCTCCGGCAGGGAACAACTAGTTTCGCAATAATGCCTGACGAAGCATTATTGCGAAACTAGTTGTTCCCTGCCGGAGCCCATTGATTGAAGGACCCAGCCAGCCTGCTGCCATCCGGTAAGACCTCCTCTTCCGGTCCCGCCGTCGGACGCGACCACGGGAGCTGTACTGGTGAGAGGAATATCACCGGACGATCAGGCTGATGCTGGGCTGTTTTAAAGCTGTACTGTGAGTGTTATTTTGACTTTGTTTTCTGTACCTAATAAATTCTATTTTGCTCACTCACCGAGTTCGGCCCTTTTCTTCCTATTTGGGCCCCCGGGAGAGAAGCAAATCACGTACTGCCCCCACCAGGAGGGTGAGAAAGTTATTGTTTTTAGCAGCATTCCATGAAGGAAAGACTGCACATTAAACTCTGCTAACCAGCCCCATTATCCCCTTTTTACCTCAGACCAACAACAGGCTATGTAAACACACCCTGTTAGTCATCCACATATAGCACATATTCTGCTTCTGTTCATAAAAAACCACACAATTCCTTTTAAATTTTATTTAAGGATTTTAAGGATTTTCTAATCTATTTTTAAGCTATTTTAGAAATATATTTTTTCATATATTTATATATTTATATATTTTTACTTTTAATTACCAAGGTTCTTTAATTCCAAAGAGTTTTAAGCTATTTTAAAAATATATTTTTCATACATTTTTAATTCCAAAGTTCTTTTGGCTGTATTGTACCGTTCGATTACTAAAACACTAATACCGTGTTCCATATCTTCCTATCCTCTTATCTCTACGTTTGAGCAAAATCCCGTGCGCTGACCAACCCTCCACCTCCACTGCAACTACAAGAAGATTCCGGGCTTTATCTTCTCTACTGGTCCAGCTGCAGAAAACAACAAGGGCAAGTATACACTACCCTTTCTTTGGTTACACACTACCACACAGGCAACATCACAAGCCTATACAAATAGGGAGCGCCCCAACCTCTTTTCTTTTTGTCGAACTCCGTTCAATGTTAGGGTCATTGTCCTCAAATATGTCCAGAGCGCTATCAATGTGCTTGAATGCCGCAGCCAACATTTTGGTTGACAATGATTTACGTGGCTGTGGCTGTGCCACATCACCAGATTGGTGGGCCTCCTCTTCAGCAATTTTTTGCTCTTCTAATTGCATCAGGTCTTCATTGCTCAACTCGTTAGAATGTGAGGCGAGCAACTCCTCAATATCCCCGGTTTCCATCTCCAAGTTGAGATCTCTGGCTATTTGCACAACAGTTTCTGTAACCTCTGCAACAGTCTCTGTAAGGCCTTGGACATCAGACACAAAATCAGGGCACAAATTACGCCAACGCCATTTAAATTGGATTGTTTGACCTCATTCCATGCCTCTCCGATGTTTCTTACTGCACGGAGAATGTTGTAACCCTTCCAAAATTCTTTTAAGGTTGGACCTCCTTCCACATCAGTTGCTCTGATGGCCTGGGCAAATGTTCGCCTAAGATAGTAGGCCTTGAATGAAGCGATAACCCCCTGGTCCATCGGCTGTATGAATGAGGTGGTGTTGGGGGGCATTAACACCACCATGACGTTTGGATGATGGTCATCCAGGTACACGGGATGGCCAGGAGCATTGTCCAGGAGCAGCAATGCTTTAAAATCAAGGTTCTGTTTATGCAATATAATTGCACAGCTGGGATAAATTGATGGTGGAACCAGTCCTCAAAAAGGCTCCCTGTTACCCATGCCTTATGGTTGGACTTCCAAATCACTGGAAGTGTGCTGTTTGCATAACCCTTGAATGTCCTAGGGTTTTCTGCATGATAAACAAGTAAAGGTTTTAGCTTGAAATCACCTGCAGCATTTGATCCAAGCAGAAGAGTCAGCCTGTCCTTTGCAACTTTAAACCCAGGCATAGATTTTTCCTCTTTTGCAATGTAGCTTCTACTGGGCATTTTCTTCCAGTAGAGCCCAGTCTCATCAACATTGAACACTTGACGTGTGCAATAGCCACCGTCCTCTATAATTTTGGCCAATGTAACAGGGAAGGTTTTAGCTGCCTCCTCATCAGCACTAGCAGCTTCACTGGTCACTTTAATGTTATGCAAGTTTGCCCTCTCTTTAAATCGCATAAACCAGCCCTTACTTGCAGTGAATGTTTCCTCGGTGGACCCTTCTCCATGCTGGTGCTTAATGTCCTCATACAGACTCAAAGCCTTGGCCTGAATTAAGGCTAAACTAATAGGCACATGACGCTGGGATTGATCTTCCAGCCATATGATGAGGAGTTTTTCTACCTCAGCAATATGCCCAGCACGTTGCCTTATTGTTGTACCTTGCATAGGTGCTGAGCCCTTAATCTGTTCCAAGATTCTTGCCTTGTCTTTGATTATTGTCACAATAGTTGTGCGAGGTATATCCAAGGCACGTCCAATTTCTGTGTTTGTCTCTCCTTTCTCAGAACGCTTTATTATGTTTTGTTTGGTCTCCAAAGTAATAGATTTTCTATTCCTTTTTGGAGTAACATCACTTTGCTTTTTGCTTTTATCAGCCATGGTTAGGGCCTAAAATACACAACTAAACCTTCACACAGACTGTTCAGAATGATTTCCCTAATCTGCAGCCTTCTAATTGGGCAATTGTAGCAATTTTTTAAAGCGTCGGATAAGCCATTCGGGCGTCGTAAAACGGGCCATAGGGATGCATTGACTAGCGTCGGATAAGCCGTTCGTCATAAAAACGAGGACCGCCTGTACTTAGGTTTAAGACAGTACTGTAATCGGCACTATAATACAATGATAAAATAATACAATGTCACTCAGCACAGGTTGGTAGGTTCACCGTCACAGTCATCCAATGTATATGCAGTGTCTTGTTCATTCAATGTATGATTTGTGCCTGTCTCATCCAATCACTGTGGGGGATTCAGCGCCTCATCATCCAACAGAGGTTTATGTATTCTATTGGTTTAGTGTCCTATTAATAGACCAACATGAGCGTTCTTCATATATTAAATGACAGTGTTGGGAGATTATCACATCTCACAATTCTCTCTTTCATGTGTCCCGTCATAGTCTGAATATTGTATGAGTACCAGCATTGGAGATCTATTTTAATTCTCTCACGGGAATCAATCACAGTGTCACATGATGGACTATTCTTTAACAAGTGGCAACTTAGTAATATTACAAATGTTCTCTGTGTGAATGTCATTCTGTTCATATGCGATTGCCACATATTATTCGGTTTCATAGGATACAGTATACAGATAAGTGTGTCTGAAAAAGTCCCTACTATTCAACCGAAACCAAGATGTGGGAAGATCAATGTGCATACAAACAGTCAAAGGTTGAGTGCCAATTTTCTAGAGAGCATCAAAACGGGCCAAGAATAATAATTTTGCGGTTAACATACCAACCTAAAACAGTGGAAGAACCTGGCTGAAGACTAGTACCACCTCCCGGTAACTTGGTGAGTATCACCGTTTCTCCAGGACAATAGGTCTGTACGGTTCTGCAGTGTCTACGACAAATTACTATAGTAACGGTTGCTTCAGTACAAGTCTAGTTAGGGAGCAAAACTCTGCAAGATGCAACAATACTTCAGCACAGGGTTGGCCTAATCTGCTTTAGAATTAGTATGTGATTGTGAGAATGTACGAATAGGCTAGTAATTCAATGTTTACAAGCTGAAAGTGATGATTTTATTGGTCAGGTATTAAAAGGGCAATCCATTCTAGGACCAAAGTGGTGTGTATACCGATGGCAGCGACAGGTTACATCTGGGTAATTGATGCATTTGACCAAAATCTTAATACTCTACAATATATTTTTTTTACAGTTAATTTGTAAACATGGTGGGCCAAGACTTGGAAGTAGTATAATTTCCTCTAGCTGCTCCCTTTTGTGTAATTTCACTGTGTTGAACTAGCTTGCACATGCAAAACCCCCATCTCTCCCCTTCCTTATCTTTATTGTCCCTCTAATACAGTGTTTTTCGACCTTTGTTTGGTTAAGGAACCCTATATCTATATTGTGTAATTCTGCAGAACCCAACCCTCTCTAATAGCGCGTCCGAGATTAGATGCATTTTAAGGAACCCCAACCGTCTCCAATAGCATGCCTGAGATCAGATGCATTGTAAGGAACCCCAACTGTCTCCAATAGCGCACCTCAGATCAGATGCATTGTAAGATACCCCAACGCTCTCTAATAGCGCGTCCAAGATCAGATGCTTTGTAAGGAACCCCAACCCTCTCCAATAGCGCGTCTGGGATCAGATGCATTGTAAGCAACCCTGATCTGCTCTAAGCCCCCACTAAGAAATGCAGTTTGTTATTTATTCCCAAAGAAACAAAAGCAGACAAGTATTTTCTATTAGCATGGTTAGATCAACTTCCATGAACTTGGTATTTTGTCTGTGATTAAACCCAGGCACAATAATAATTTCTCAGTGCTTCTCAGGCCAAGTTTCTAACATAATCTGGCCATGCGTTTAGGGAGGCTAATGTGCTGTCTTATTTTGTGTGCATGGTTTCTGTTATGCATTAGGATTCCTAAACAAAATAAAATTAATTAAAAAACAAAAACAAAAAACACAACCCCCCCCCCCCACAAAACCACAAAACTGGGTAGTAGTTCCCCCACAATACTCACTGGTCCAGCGTCTTATAATAAATATCCAAGTCTTTGTTGGCAAGCTCGGTTGTTCTCATAACAATCATCATATCCCTGTATTTCACTTCAGCTTCTTTGTACTGAGGTTCTCGCAGCTCCTTTTTAAAACGCATGATCTCTTCCTCAAACCCGTTCTGCCTCCCAAGTGCCAGGCTGTGGTTTCTTTTCAGCGTCTCTATTTTGTCCTCCAACTCTTGGTGCTCACTGAAAATTATAAAGAGAAAGTCAGATCAGGGGCCCTGGATGATTTATACACACAGGAGGAACATGTTTCCCCATCTGTGAGTGTAAACCGTGTTGCACAAGAAACCCATAAAGCAGCAAATACCAAAGTCTGGAAGGATTCTTCTGCTGATTGTTACAATGAGCTACAGATGCAGTGTTATTGAAGTTAGTTTTGGGAGCTAGAAACCTGCTGCTGAACAGAGCCTGATTGCAGCTTCCCCACGCCCAAAAGCACAGCAAACTGACGGCCCTGAAGGGATTAAAGCGGCAGTGGTCCACGTTTCTGAATGGGACTCCCGCTGCATTAATCCTACCGGGCCGCCACCAGTCTAAGAGCTGCGCAGAGAAATTAGAGGGATGCAGTCCCTCTCTCGGTGTCTCCCGAGGCAGCTTTTACAGCAGATTGCATGATTTGTATTATTTTTAGTTCCCAGTATTGAAGCAGGGGGTCTCCGGAGCTGAATTGCATTAATTTGAAGTCTGCATATCTGAGAGACCACTTCCGGGGTACAGGCCTCCATATAGGGTGCTGGTATTTCCTGCAAATTTAATGTCCCGCGTCACTGCCCACGTGGCAGGGACATTTAAACATGCAGGAGATACCGGCACCCCATACGGAGGCCTGTACCCCAGGAAGCAGGGGGTCCCCAGACCTGAAATTAGGAGACTACCTGCTTCAATTCTATGTACTAAAAATAATGAGATCTGCTGTAAGAGCTGTGCGGGGTGACACAGAGAAAGAGAGGACTTACTTCTCTCTGCTCAGCTCTTACAGACTGGTGGCGGCCCAGTAGGATTAACTCAGCGGGAGTCCCATTCAGAATCAGGGAGCCCACTGCATTAATCCTTCTGGGAAATTTCCTCTGCGCTGGGCCGTGATCACAGCCGCACTTGGTCCACCCGCTCTAAGTGATGCAAAGAGGGAACTTGTATTGCCACATCTGTAAAAGGCATTACTGCAGGAGTGTGCAATTATGTTGGCAGAAAGGCCACTTGGCAAGCTTCACGTGCCACACAATGTAAAATCTACCTTGTGTGGTCCGTGAAGTTTACCAAAAAGCTCCACTCCTCTCCAACATACTCTTCTTCTCACCTGCATCTCCCCCTACCCTCTCTCTTAGTCCCTTCACTCCCTCACCCACTCTCTCTCGCACACACACTCTTTCCCCCCCATTCCAGGCCCTACCTGTAGTTGGGCTTGACGTGCCTCCTAGCGCAGCAGCAGGATCCCACCCAGGCGGTGATTATGGAAGTTCCGCACAACCTCTGGTTGGTCCTAACGTGTTAGGACCGTCTAGGTGGGCTCCCGCCACGCTGCTGCTGCCCCCTGTGCCACAGGTAGGGCCTGGCAAGTACCATACAACTAGCAAGGCAGACTGAAAATATTATTTGCTCCCTATACATTTTTGCTTAAGAAACTAGATATATAGAGATATTTAGTATCATTCTACAGTACTATACAGCAGGGGTGCGCAATATTTTCCAGGGTGGGTGCAGCTGTTTTAGAGGCCTCGCACTCTTCCCTAAGACAGCTAAATTAAATGTCGGGGGACTGTCTGAGGCCTCTGTAACTTCCCTTACCTTGGCTTCCAGCGACGCATCGTCACGTGACGTCCCATGGCGTCATTTGAGGGGGGGGGGGGCTCGTTGCGGGGGACACAACATGCAGGGGGGAAAGTTTGCGCACCCCTGCTATATAGTATGTGCTTTCTAGAGCTGAGGTCATGCCCCAAAGGACATGAAAACAAAACCTGAAAAGAGTAATTTAATCTGTAATAAAGGACAACAATGTAGTATAAAAGTACAGTAAAAAACTGCGGCCTCTGCTGGAACAACATTCCATCATTGGTAAACCCTTTCAAGAGGCCCGCAACACATTGCTTTGCAATAAAGCCCCATAACAAACCTACACAAATACGAATTCTTTTTTTTACAGTTTGATTGCATTTTTGATGTGTCAAAATAACTGATGTAATTACCCCCCAAAAAATGCTGATTCTTTCCAAGAATAAATGCATAATCTCAATATCTGAGAGAGCATTTTCAGGGATTCGGCTGTATTAGTTTATAGAATAACAGCAGGTGACAGAATGCTTACGTTTTCATTTGCATGACTTTCATCTGCCCCATTTCCTTCAAAAGTTTTTCTCTTTCTTCTTCAACTCTGTTGAGCTCCTCCAATCGTTTCCTTAAGGTTAAGTTGTCTTGAAGCCATCTTTCCTGTATCTATATAGAATGAAAAATTAAGCCTTTGTTGGTTGACTGGTCAAAGAATAAAAAAAGAATTCAGTGTATCTTAACGGCTCTAGAAGCAGAAACCTTGTAAACAAACTTCTCCTTCAGGTGGCGCTGGTAAGCATTTTGATGGTAAAAAAAAACTTTAGGGTAAAAGCAAATATGTTGAAAATACAACATGTACGGTTTATCCTTTCACATATTACACACATCTCCTGGATACAAAACTGGGGCATAAAACAGTACCCTATTTATCAAAGAAAAGGATTCCCTCTGAATTTAAGCAGAGATTTACATTTGATAAATCTGGTGCAAGTTTTTTGCACCAATTTTGCAGTCGAGAAACTTTCGTGCCCCCCGTCTTAGACTTGCATTCCTAGAAACTCACACAGCAACCACAGCACATCCCCAGCTGGTGCTCAGTTTCTACATTCTATTTTTATTGAGATCAAGAAATAAATCACAATCACGTTTTACAGTTTGGAATTCAGTAGGAAATTGCCAAGTGTCAGTATAAATGGGGGAAATGCTTAAGGGTCCCCCACAAGTGACATCGCCCCACTATAGAGAAATATAAATATCATGGGAAAGAAGAGAAATCCGGAGCCACAGCCTGTGACAAAATCCAAGGCACTTCCGGGTTGTAGAATAACTTTATTGAGACTTCACAAACACAACAGGCTACCCCACAGTCTCCCCCTCAACGCGTTTCACGCTAGAATCAGCGCTTCGTCACTCCAAGACGAAGCGCTGATTCTAGCGTGAAACGCGTTGAGGGGGAGACTATGGTGTAGCCTGTTGTGTTCGTGAAGTCTCAATAAAGTTATTCTACAACCCAGAAGTGCCTTGGATTTTGTCACAGGCTGTGGCGCCGGATTTCTCTTCTTTCCCATGCTGTATACACAGAAGGCTGCACGCCTGGAACCAGAGCACCGAGGCGAGCAGGACCGAGGTTTTCAAGTGAGCTTGCATAGGTAAGGTTTTCCTTCCCAGCTCTGACCTCTCTTTGGTCCGTTTATGTCTCCCTGCTCCATTCTAAGTGACTCACTTGACACCTAAGTGTGCTGGCATTCATGGCCAGAGCGCAGGACAGACTTTCTTTTTGCTAAATATAAATATCAACCTGTTTTTTTAGCCTGCAGCAGTTACTATTTAAAGCTGCAGTTCAGTCTTTTTTTTTTTTAATTTATTTTTTTACTTCAATAGTTTCATGTGTGCAATCTCTAATTACCTAAAGAACTGTATAGCGGCCAGTCAATTTGTTCTCCATGTATTAATAGGCGAATTTTGGTGACATAATTAGAGCTGGCATATGTTTTTATTTGCTTCTGTCAGTCAGTGGAAGCTCATGAATATTCATGAGCACTCCTGCACTGACATGTGCTAGAGAGAGGGCAGGGCTGACAATTAGTGTGCCAGGGCCTGTGACAGGACATGAAGGGGCAGTGCCTTAGCAAATGGCTGTTAAAATAGAATACAAGAAACTTGGTCTTTCAAAGTTGTTTTTTTTAAAACAGAAAATGCTAAAAGTATTTTTTCTTACTACAGAACTGATTTATTAAAAAAAACACACATGCAGGATATTGACTGAACTGCAGCTTTAAGTCTTCATACAAATGCACCCTATTTTTAAAGTACATCCATTCAATATATTTGTGTTTGGTTGAGGGCTGTGTGGGTAAATACCACTGGTCTGTAGCAATGATCCTACTGAAGTAGCACCAACATGAGTGGTTGCCACAATGCTTCTGCTAGGATAATAAGGCACGCATCAATTTCAATCATTGCAAAATACGTACATATGAAAGCTGGACACACCAGCAAAAAAAAAAAAGAGAAGACTTTTTTTGCATCAAATTATATGCGATTAAGGCTAAAACACTCAACAGTTAAATCAAAGGCACTGGACCTGCATCAGTTTTTCAATGTCAATAATTGGGTATCTTGTGTTTGCCCATAATGGGTACTTTCTGCAGGCAAAAGTAATCAAGTAACTGCTGGGGGGGGGGGGGGGGGGGGGGGAAATGCAATGTTTTAGTACCCACCGCAGCAGTAAAGAGATTGATGAAGATGGGAAAGTAACATTAGGGTTTTAAGTAAAAAAACAAAACAAACAAAAGGGCTGCACATCTCTCACATGCACAATGTGTCACGAGGGGTACATGTTGCGTTTAATAATTAGCTCCAGGAGTTGCTGTGAGAGAGAAAAAAAAAATAGATTTGAACCTTGGGATGCAGTGCACGAAACCATTGGATTTGTATCAGGTAACAGCATCTCAGGGCTTCTAAAGGTAAGTTTACTTGATGCCAAACTAAACCTGCTGGTCATTACTTTGAAACCAGAAATTGAAGAAGTTTCACATGTTCTTAATAATAAAAAAAAAAGGGATGTGCTCTTATCAGTTGGTGGGAAACTTGCCCTCGGCTGTACCAATAATAACTTAAACACTACATAATTTCTTGCTGTATTGGTTGGGGAAAAGACATCAGCAAAGCTATACACAAAGGCTTATAGAATACACACACCTGCATAGAAGAAAGGGGAGGCTCTAGATCAGGCCCTATTTGGCAGGAAAATTAATGCTGGTAGGGGTATTTTGAAGAAGTATTTCTTCTTAAATACATAAACACATACATATATATATATATATATACATATCAAGCTATTGTGCCCCTTTGCCCCCGCCTTGGAATGGTGTTTCAGAAGAAAAAGGAGGTGTTAAGGAGGAGTCTCATGGAGTGGATGCAGCTTCGTCTCTAGGCCGTGCTCCACCTAGTTTAAGGGGCCGGATGAGAAAAAACTTAGAAGGGCAAGAAGTATACTGCAAGGTCCTTTTATATAAGACTTAAAAAATGTCATACTTCCACATTTTGTAAGTATTTACAACATATGTACCATATATATTTTTTATAACCTTAGCATTATAGTGCGTTTTCAGTGTGAAAAATTGCACTTGGCTGTTGAGCAACTGCAATTTATTATCTGACAGTCAGAGGGCCACTCCAATGTCCATTGGGGGCCGGATTTGGCCAAAGGGCCACATGCTAAAGATTCCTGATCAAGGGCCTTCATTTTTGCAACAAAAACGTCACCAACTGAGATTGCCGAGAGACCTGTGCCCAATGGAAAAAACTTTATTAATAAGTTGCTTTTTTAAAACCTTGATAAAGCCGAAAGCTGTAAGAGCTGGATACACAGGTCCCGAGTCTCGTCTTACCACATATCTCCACAAATATGCAGCTATAAAAATGATATAAAATAGCATCTTACTTTCTGTGTGTCAATATCTTGTCTAATTGTGACCATCTCTTTATTTATTTTCTCCTTCTGCTTTTCACCCTCGTTCAGCCGAGCAACTAATTCTTGCAGCTCTGTTTCCTTTCGCTGCAGAGAGAGACAACTTCATGATTTTCACTCTTGATAAAGACGATGTTTTTTTTTTTAATGAATATTAAAAGCAACACACATTACCTCCTTAAATTCTTCACTTCCATCTTTAATATACTTCTCAATATCTCTCACATACAAGATGATTTTTTTCACTTTTTCTTTAATGTCATTTAGCTAGGGGAAGAAATACAAAAAGTTACATAACCTGCTACATTGAAAACATTTTGCACATATACGGTACACCAACAAACATATAGATGCCATGTTTCCGCGGCTGATCTATGGAAAATCTGTGGAGTTGAGATCCCAGTTTTTATTTTATTTTTTTAAAGACAGAGTGACTGCAGCCCCACACAAGACTGCAGCAGTATGCAATTGCAATCTTAACGATATACTGTGCTCTACAACTGCCGCAGTGAAAAACAAACATAAGAACAAGCACCGCTGACCAACGGATCACTCGAAGGGCCCTTTACTAGAACGTGCATATGAAAGGTGCTGTTCCACATTGTACAAATTGCCTTTACTGTACTTTTCCTGGAGAAGGAGTGGCTCAGTGAGTAAAGACACTGGCACTGAGTTTGAAGCAGGGGAACCTGGTTCAATTCCGTGTCGGCTCCTTGTGACCTTGAGCAAGTCACTTTATTTCCCTGTGCCTCAGGCACAAAAAACAGATTGTAAACGCCACGGGGCAGGGACCTTTGCCTGAAAAATGTCTCTCTCTCTATAATATATTATACATACAAACATATATACACACACACACACACACGTTACCGTTCTGATGTCTGGTAAAGAAAGAGACAGCACTCAATTGTAGAAAACTTCAAAAAGTGTATTAGTGAAAAGGAACTAAAATAAGGAAGGTCCCATTTTGGAGGACCGAAACGTTGGGTCTCTTGATGTACCACTATTTTCACTAATACACTTTGTGAAGTTTTCTACAATGGAGTGCTGTCTCTTGCTTTACCAGACCTCGGAACGGTAACGTATGTCTATATTATCCATATGGGACAAGCACCTACAGCCTATCAGCACCTATGGAGTGCCAACTGTTGTATTTGAGACACACACACACACACTTACACTTTACTGGCTTTGCCTCTGTCTGAAAGCTGTGTTTAAAGCAGTATGCATTGGCTTAAGGATTTGCTCGTGTAATTCAAGCTTGAGACAAAAGGTGGCACTGTGTGCTCATTTGCATGTCATTTCCCAGAATCCCTTGCTGCAGTGGAAGTGCTGTGTGCTGGGCGATAATGGTGAAAGACAGGGTTGCAGACCTGTCTAAGACATGCAAATGAATATACAGTAATATTTGTTGCTATATATATATATATATATATATATATATATATATAAAACAACACAGTTTATCAAATGATTTAAAAACAGGGGAGAAAATATAAAAATGGAGGGGGACTCCAAGCCAACTCCTCGAGGGACACTAGGAAAGAACAAGTGATGGACATAAAATGATGTCTAGTGTAATGCTCTAAGAAAAGAAATCACAAGACAGAATATAGCCTATAATTCAAGATATAGCTATATAATACATATAAACACACAATTAAAAACTACATCTGTGGGATGTCTTTTGCATTTGTATGTATATCTTTATTTATATAGCGCCCAAAGCTGTACTTGGAACTTTACGAGACAATACAGTACAGGAAATTATAGTACAAGAAGTGAGCCTCTAATTTGTGTAATTAGTGTTCAATTCAGAAACTTAAAGAAATGTAATAATGTGTTCCCTTAATGCTCCTGTTGTAGTGGTCTAACCTTTTCTTGTGCTGCCCTGTAGCTTGAGTCCTTTCTCACAATCAGCTCTTGCTTCTCTTGCTGAAGCTTTTCTAAAGTACCTTCCAGTGGGAGAACCTGTTCTCTAGCTTCCTGAAAGAAGAAAAGGGATTGCATTATTAATTCAACTACAACAACCAACACTCAAAAACACTAGCACCTTACGATAGAATAAAGTGATTTTATTATACATTCAGCCTAACATTCAAACTTACAGATACAGTCAAACATGATACTATTTATGGTTCGTCTTGGCACAGAAGCTAGAGTAGTAATGTAAATAATCCCCTGGAAGCTTTCTGCATGTACTTCTGCAGGGTAAAATGATGGGCAAGTTAGCATGTGCTTCTTTAACAATACAACTCTGTGTTTTGTTAACCTTTTACACTTTGGTGTCACTCTGTGTGGCTTAAATAAGTTATGGTGGGTAAAAAATTTTTTCAAAAAAGTAACAAACACCCTCGTGTGTGCAAACACTATAGATAGAAGCACTTATAAAGTATAGTTAGATGTTTCACACTATTGTGAACAATTTATTTCTGAACATAAGACAATAAAATAGTCAGTAACCTTTAACAGTAGTTTTCAAAATAACTTCTCACCATGTATTCAGATAGTGAAACTGCAGAAGATAACAGAACACGTTATATGTAACAGAGCTTGCACAAGCAACACCAAATCCCCAGTGCAAATGAGCAGCAGTAGTGTGTAACCACTGCACAATACGTTCTCTGTGCCTTTTGTTATAGATAATTGTCTATAAAAATTATCAAAACTTGCTACTAATTTAATGTTTTTTATAAAACAAAAACAGCTCAACCCCGTTATAGCGCGATCCGCTACAACGCAGATCTGCATATGTGGTCTGAGCGTGGCTACCGTTTTCATAGCCAAGGAGGAGTAGAAGCTGAAGATCTCCTACCTCTCTTAATTCCATTTCTCTTGATTCTAGGATCACTCCAAATCTATGGCTCTTAGCTTAAACCTTCCCAAGGATATGGTAAAATTACTTCAACTTAAATTTTGACTTCAAGTGGAATCAGAACCACATTAAATATTTAGGGGTCCAGATAACAAAAGATTACTTATCCTTATACAAAATAAATTTTAAACCTTTTTTTCAACCAAGTTGCAAAGGACCTGTCCACCTGGAATCCATACATAATATCTTGGTTCGGAAGGATAGCCACTGTTAAAATGAATATTTTACCTAGATTACTGTACCTCTTCCAAACTCTCCCAGTAAAGATTTACCAGAAGGACCTAAATAATATAAAAAAAAAAATTCTGAAATTTGTATGGCAAAATAGACATCCTAGAGTCTGCCAAGAGATCCTTTATAAACCTAAGTTAGAAGGAGGCTTAGCCCTCCCAAACCTACAAAAGTACTACAGAGCTGCACAACTAGGGCAACTAGTTAGTTGGCATTCAAACCCAACTGAAAAAAGATGGGTTGAACTAGAAGAACTGATCTGCTCCATTTGAAATTAAGAATCTCCCCTGGCTTAATACAAAATCTAGACCAGCTGATGTTTACACAACCCCGGTGTTATCTTTTGCATGTAATCTTTGGGACTCCCTTAAAGTTAGGTTCCAACTGACTGGTACCCCATCCCTCATGCAACCCCTGTTTTCAGATCCCTCCCTCTCTTTTTACACTAATAACCAACGGTTAAAGGTAAAGTCCATTCACCTAGTTACAAAAGAGCCACGACATTCCCTCCTCCGAATTTTTCAGATTTCTCCAAGTTAGGCACTATATCCAATCCATCTACAAGCCAAACCAACCACATGTGCTAACCCTATACGAAGACTGGTGTCTACGCCAGCCTCTTATGAAGGGCATTACTTCCAGGCTATATCATAGTTTGACTCCCGTCAAAAATAGCCAAACTCCTGATAAATATATGGTGTCCTGGGAGGAGGAGTTAAATACCAATTTGGACCTTGATGTCTGGAAAGATGTTTGGGAAGCCGCCTCCAAAAATTCTTCCTGTGTTGTGATTAAGGAGAATATTTACAAGCTAATATTTAGATGGATTTATGACTCCTACTAGGTTGAACTCTTTTCTCCCATGTGTCTCCTTTATGTTGGCGTGGTTGTGGCGAAATGGGGAATATACTGCATATATTTTGGTCGTGTCCAAAAATTCAGCAAACAGGGAGGGAAGTGTTTGCTCTAATACACAGGATTTGGGAATCACTGTCCCCTAGGACCCAATATATATAGTATTGGGAAAGCCAATGGCCAATCGTAAAAAAAAGAAATTCAAGTTATCTCCCAAATTGTAAATGCTACTAGATGCACCATTGCCAAAAACTGGAAACAGACTCCCTCATCCTTAAACCAAATAAATAACAAAATCTGGCATATAGTCTATATGGAAAAACTCACAGCCTACCTAACTGGTTCCACTTCACAATTCTCAGAAACATGGGCTCCTTGGTTTAGTCATGCAGGTATATCCCCATATTTAGTTTAGACTAATCTGAACAGAGTGATTTATGTTGTATTTAACCTGTTATTTACTATGTCACATGGTTTCAAATGCTGTCCCCGTCCCCCCTTCCTATATTCTTCTCCCTTCCTAATGTGTAATCATCAGACTATTTGCAATACTGTACCATTGTATTGTTCCCTTCCTTTTTTCTTTTTGTACCCCTTTTACTTTTGGAAAAATGATTAATAAAAAATGTAAGTAATAAAAAATAAAATAAAAAGGTACATGGGTGTGTATGTGTATATTGCATTGGAGTCCCACACTTGTGAAGTTGTTTTTTTTTTTTTTTTTTTTAAATTGACTGACTTATTTATCAGTCCAAAAAAAGAAATTGAAGTAAAAATAAACATAGTTATTTGTATTGTATAGAATCAAAAGTATCAATCAGATATATATATATATATATATATAATGGTTAATGTTTGAATTTGCATTTTGTATTTTATAAATGAATGGTATAAGACAGAAAATGTACTACAATAATTATTTTATGGATTGACAAGTACTGATTAATATGTTTCAATACGATATGTTATGACAATGATTTTTTTTGTATCTTTTTCATATGTTTTTGAGCAGTCAGATGTTTAGGATGAAGAGAATTTAGGTTAGATATATATTGATTGAAATATGTATCACATGTTTTTTCCCTGGAATTGATTGATGGGACTATTTAAAAGATCGGAAGGACTTCACTCCTATACAGCATACCCCTGACGAAGCGGAGTGATCCGTGAAACGCGTAGGGTGGAGTTACCACTTCCTTACGTCATTGCAAACCAGCGTGCATAGGTGTGCACTTCATTCTCTTGCAGGACGTTTTCTGAACACATTGCACTATACCCGGAACCGGCTTGTGTACCATCAGCTCTCGCAAGAGCGTGACCGGCTTTCCAGGCTAGCAGTGGCTCAGACGTCGGTAGAAGGGGAGAGAAGCGGAGCCGTAGGAGGACCTGTGCACACCAGCGGGTCTGGATCAGATGCAGACAGCACTCCAGAGGTGTTTGCCAGACATGAGAGGGAGCTACTCCCTGTAAAGGATATTACTAAATGTGCATTAGCTACTTATCTCCTGTAAGTAGGATTTCAATTTTTGCTGTTGTGAGGAGTGGTTTCTCTTGTGATAACTGCATATGTTATTTTTTTAATGTTTATTAAATGTATGTTTTTTACCTTATTTTCTTGACATTTCCTACCTCTGAGGAACTTGCCATTCCTTTATTATTAGGTTCATCCTGCTCTTTCTATACAGTATTACACTGTTATGTTTCTCTTTTTTTCATATGTCACGTTCCATCTGGTTCTTTCCAACGGCAATGGAGTAATTTGGACAATCACTAAAGGACATTGTTCACGGTTGTATCTGTTACATTTATGTTTAGATAAGTTTTATTATTTACTTTGTTTTAACATTTGCTATATTAACACATTTTGAATTTGCTCACTTAGCATCGTTTACGTTAGGCGCCTCACAGTACTGTTTTTTCATTACTTCACATCTGTTATGGGTGATCCGATTCACTGATTGGCAGTCACACGAACAAACTATAATATTTAGTTTAAGTGATTTTAGTGCACATATTGGTCATTAGTCATATTATCAGTATTTTTTTAATAGTGCAGCACATACTTTGTTCACTGTATTCCCAGGAACTCTTGGGATATCTGGAACTGATCTGCCCAAAAGAACCATCCAAGGATCAGGTCTCAGGTTGACATTAAATAACCCATTTATGAATTAAAACACCTGCCTCCAGAGAGAGACCAGCGAGAGACCAGCACTGGGCAGGACCACTGTGTGTGTGTGACATTGAGCCGTTCTGGCCACATCCTCTGATACAGGTTGGAGAGTGGAAGATATATGGCACAAAGCCTGACCGGGGTTATATACCATCGTAATAATAATTTATATTAATTTTCTTTAACCACAGTGCATATCGAGCTCTTTGCCACGGCTTCCTATATGTTTTCCCAATCCTCATCCTCCGGCACCTCTCCCTCCTACTTCAGTATGTAGGCACATTTGCTATCTGACCCAGAGATGATTAGGATATGATATAGAGCGGATATCAATCGCTAAATATTGCACAATGTTGGTGTTCTGGACACCACAGTTCAAATTCTGTAATAAAAAAATTACAAAATGTTTATTAAAAAAAAAAAAAAAAAAAAGGACTGGGGGGTGGGGGGGAAGAAAAGAGGAAAGAGAAATTTCTACTTTAACCCTGTGAGTGCCTCATTACACCCATCACGAGGTCTGGCATTCCAGGGGCCCCGTGACGTAGTAGCTATGTCATGGACGTTTTGCTAATTGTCATTGAGAGATCACGTCCTGCGTTCCTATAGAGCGGTGAATGCCATCTGACTGGATGAGAAGACTGCTCTTCCATTCGCGAGGTAATGTGATCGCTCCTGAGGACCAATGTGCCAGAGTGGCTGTGGCGCTCTGTTGCCGCGGTCTCTCCGGTACTGAAATGCTTAAATATGAATGTTCACCTGCATCTAGCAAAACTGTGACAATATAAACATATAAATGATGTAACAAGTACATATACAGTTCTACAAACAGACAGTTGTCCTAAGTTCCCCAACTTGATTTAAAAAATAACCAGTGGGGCAAGCATTGCAATGCTGCACTCGCAATCTAAGAATTATGGGAAAATTAAAACAAAAGTCCTTAAATAATTATTAAAATAAACATAGGTGAAATAGAATTACTGGAGTATAGGACACAAATGTACTTACAAAATTAAAACTAGTCCAGAGTAGTTCCGAAGCTAAGCCACCAAGTGAACACACATACGTTTGTGTTCTAGACACCACTACTTCTATTTCACCAATGTTTATTTTAATAATTAAAGACTTCTGTTATAATTCACAGATTTCGAGTGCAACATTGCATTAATTGCCCCCTTAGTTATTTTTGACTACTAGGTTTCCTGTATACACCTTAATCTTTCCTTACTTTTCTACTACTGGCTGAGCTTAAGTTATTCTTTGCAGTTATTCCTTACCTTGATCTCCCTGGACAGACACTGGAGCTCAGTTGACAGCTCCACAGTCTGCTCCTCCAACTGTTGGCGGCGTTGAAGGTTTTTGGAAATGTGAAGCTTCTCTGCTCTCAGTTCATTGATCATACTCTTAAGGTGTTGAATCTGTTCTTGCTGGTCTTGTATCCTTTTCCGTATCAACTCAATTTTACCGGAAACTACCACCCACCAAAAAATGTGACTTTATTAAGAGTTAAACATGTCGCGGAAAAAAAGTAAAAAAAAAAAAAAAAAACAGAAGCAGCATAGTTTTTATGCAATGTAAACTCTTAAGACATAAAAGCAACAGTCTGCTCAGTTTGTACTTATTTGACTAACCCGAACCAGGGTTCCCCAAAGCAGGCTCACCAAAAGCTTACATGGATATGAAACGGAGATTACACAGCACCTTTGAGAAATACAAAATGGCTGCCAACACTGCCAGTGAGCCAATGAAGAAGAGGAACGACAGGCGCTCTCTAATGTCCGATTTGCTGCCTCTGGACTTTTCTGGTCCACATTACGTAGACACAGCTGGACCAGGTGTTTTGCCGTATAGTCCTGCTCAGGGGACCCCTGGTGCAAATTACTCTAAACATAATATTTGCGTACAAGTGTCAAAGAGGAGTGCTACTGAGCATGGCAATATATAATTAAAACCAGAGACAGAACATGGAACACAGACATAGCTCAGTGCTACATCCATTGTCACAAATACACGGTACAGTGTGTATATGTGTATATATATATATATATATGTATATATATATATATATATGTGTATGTATATATATATGTGTATGTGTATATATATATATATATATATATATATATATATATATATATATATATATATATATATATATATATATATATATCTTTTGAATAAAATGGTCTTTTAGTTTAACTCTTTGGCCAAAGTGTCGTAAGCCCTTGAGCCCCTCCAAGGCAGACCACGTCTCAAGGGTCCCAACACTAATATAAATTCTTAATAATCTGTACATTACCAGGAAAAATGATTTATAATAAATCTGTCAAAATTAGTTGCATAGTTCGAAGTTCTCACCCCCTCCCACTTTTAAATGGTGACAGCTCACTCCATTTACACCTTCCACACTCAGGGAAACTTGCATACAGTTTGATAGCGACAAATCTAATACAGAGTGCTTTTCCTGGTATAGTACAGATTAATAAGAGCTTCAATCAGACTTAGAACTATGCAACTAATTTTGACAGATTTATTATAAATCATTCTTCCTGGTAATGTACAGGTTATTAAGAATCTATTTTAGTGTTAGGACCCTTGAGACGGGGTCTGCCTTGGAGGGGCTCAAGGGCTTACAACACTTTGGCCAAAATGTTAAACTAAAAGACCAGTTTATTCAAAAGATATCTATATATATATATATATATATATATATATATATATATATATAGGCACTGTACCGTGTATTTGTGACAATGGATGTAGCACTGAGCTCTGTCTGTGTTTCATGTTCTGTCTCTGGTTTTAAATTCTTCTAGATCTTTCCTAACTAAAATTAAATGATGCATTACATTTAATTAAGATGCTGTATTATGCAAAATGCCCAGCATTAGATAGTACACTGCTCAAACAGATGCTACTTCCCACTTTAACCAATGTTCTTGACATATTGCAACAGATTTACTCCTGCGTTAATGCAGAAGAAATGAGCATGCTCATGTCACACAGCCCCACTGCACACTGCCTCATTCTGCGCTGATTTCTTATGGTAAATAAAATTCAGGTGGATTTCATTCGACGCAATTAAAGAGAAAGGCAGTAACAATTAGTGGTACAAATATTGATACACTCCTTTAGAACTCCTCCACAAACACGTCCTAGAACCAATCACCATTTCCTGACATAAAAAGGTCAGCTTTTGCCTAGTTAAATCATTACCAACTACAACATTTATTTTTTTTAAATATAATTATCATTTATAGATTTGTTTTTACCATTATCTAAGCTGTGCTGCTTTTCTTGTTTCTCCTGGTTCACCTGCTGGACAGTGCGGTTAAGGTCCACTCCTTGTAATTTGGTGGCGTGCTGTGCTATTTTCCGTTCTACATCTCTCAATTCCATCTGAAATTACAATGTGGGGAAAGCGTGTTGCAAATGTCGATACGTTTTATATTACCAATAGTAAACACAAAAAGCAAAGGTGCTATTGTGAGAGCAATTCTAGGTGGGTTCTTTTGATAGTTTAGCAGTATTAGAGGAAGCATATGGTTAATAAACTATACTGTAAAATGCATGAACACTTTATATTTTCTGGTTACAAATATGTATTATATGCTACAGCAACAGTTTACACATTTTGCTCTGTGCCAGTTGAAAATGCTACATTTACAGTAATTCCGTCTCGTTAGAGGGTCGGTCCTAATTTCATATTTGTATCAGCAAAAAAAAAAAAACAGAGGTTCCCTGAAATGCCAGTCATTTATCAAAAGAATAGGTTGGAGCACTGCCAACATTTTGGATCAAGCTACACTTGGCCAAGTTATATTCACCAAGCTAAATGCAAGATCTTTCTCTTAAAAGAAGGACCAATGAAAAGCTTGGAAAAGGCCACAATTGCCCTCCATTAGCCTACAACATCGTTATATTGGACTTATGTCATAGTGCTTTAAAGCGGTGTTAGCTCGTGTTATTTATTGTTTTTAACATGTTTTTACAAGGTTTAAACCAGAGGGGTTTTCGGAGCTTAACCGTGTTGATTTCAGCTCCGGGGCCCCTCTGCTTCCCGAGATACTTCCATTTTAAGGGGCTGCTGATAGTCGCTGCTGGTAGTCACTCCAGCTGGGCATAGGAAGTCGCGGGCCAATACGAAGCAGCAAAGTCATCCCTTGTGAGATACTGACATCACCTTTCGATGTTAGTATCTCGGGGAGCAGGGGGCCCCCTTTTTGAAATTAACATGGTTCAGCTCTGGAGACCCCTTCTTTCCCAACTCGGAGGGGAATATTTTTTTTTTCTTTCTTTAAAGAAAAGCTCATTTAAACAGCACTCTCCCAGAACTTAATCTTCTTTTCTTTTTTTACCACAAGAGTTTAATGGGAGCCCAGGGTGCTCCAACCATGATGTTTCCCTGAACTGAGGACCGCCAGATTGCCCCTAAATTAAACTTAATTTTTGCCAGTTACTACAAAACGACAAATATACTGGAGTCATAAATAGAAAGCTTTGACTCAATCTTCCATTGATGTTGCAGCTTTTTATTGGCCGCCAAGGACGACTGCAGCAGCCATATAGTTCTGCGAGTGAGGTCAACTGGAAGGTGAAGCCGCTGGAAATTCTGCACCGTTTGCCTTGATCAGTCAGAATGAAACTACTCTTGTAAATTCTAAGATCAGATTATTTTAAAAACACACTAGTTGTCAGATCAAATTCTTGCTTGATCAATCGAACTAATATGGTTTTCGGAAAATCCTCCACATATTGCTATGTATATGCACGTAACCAATAGACCATAAAACCACTGCTTCCTTTAAATGCACAAAACCAGTTCAATTCTTTAGCACCAAAGAAACTAAAAGGGTTCTGCAAATAGCAGAAAAAAACCCCACTTAAGGCAAATACTCTATTTAGATCTTTTTTTTCTATATCACATTTCAATAAAACTGTTCAAACTTGGTTCAGTGCTTTTTAGCGTTTCCTATTATGATCTAGCTCTCCAGAAGTATATGTAATTTAACATATGATTGAACATTGCTGGCTGCCATTTGTTTAGAAAAATTGATACTGAAAATGTATTTTCTTGGTATTGCTATAAGCCAGACATGGGAGACATTGACAGCTCGTGTCAGGCTGTTTCACCTTTTCCTTGTCTTGTGGAATTCTGAACATCACAAGGTCTATTTTGGATCATTTTCTTGGGAGAGATCGCGTTCAGCTTCCCTCATTGCAGTGGAAACTATTGGTATGGAGCTTGCGGTCGCACCACACTTCCATTCGCCGATACAGAAGTCACCTGAACTTACCTGATATCTTTCCATGAGGGCAATGTCCTGCAAACAGGCCTTGGCGCTTTCCTCTTCAGACATAAATGTAGCTAACAGAGTCTCCTGTTCTTCTACATCATTTTTCACTCGCAGTATTTCCCTGTTTATCGCCGTGAGTTTGTTTCTTAGCTCTGGAATGTCTTTTTCTTTAAGTTCAACCAGCATTTGCCTAGAAATAAATTGTGTGTGAAAGATTCATTTTTGTGCATCTTCCAAAATTCTGATTTGGGCCTGTGAAAACTTCTGCAGTTGTGTTATTTATTTTTTTTTCAAATCAAGCCTAACCTTCCCTAGAAGGAATGTGAAGATTTGGGGTGAAATTCGTTATTTTGTTAAGCTATCTATCCATAGACCTAGGGTGGAATTTATTGTTCCTTCTGAGTTGAAAGGAGCGTTTGTGACATGTTTAATGTAATAAGTCAGTCTGAACGGCCAAAAGGTTGTGCTTCATCAAAACAAGTACATGAGCGCCAGTCATTTACAGTATTACAGGCAGTATTAATATTTAAAGGATAATTAAGTTCCCTGTGAATAGGAATGTCATTCAAATCATTTTTATAAAGATGCTCCAGTGCAATTCTTAAAGCTAATTCAACCCAAAACGCTTCCAATGCTAATTTTTTTCTTTCATACTGTAGGGATGGCTTATTGATTTGTGTTTGTTTCAGGATCAAATATAACTGCATTTCCTCTCGTCGGAAGTATTGGTCTTGCAACTACTAAATTACACTCAAAGAAGAATCCTATAAAAGTGCCAAAAGTTCTGTATACTATTATTTAATCTGTGAACAGTTTTAATGTTGGCCAACTGAAAAGTGTCACAAACGGCAATGAATCTACACTTCCCCAAAACATGTGCTAGATCTTTAAACTAAATCAGTTTTAATACACAGACATTTGTGTGGAGATATGCAGTTCTTTTGTAAATAAATGCAGTCGATATATTAAGTGGACACAATCACTATGTAGACATAAATGAATGTTCTCATACAGTATTCTGACGGAATTCACTGAGATGTGGTGCATTGCACTACTTAAGTTAGTGGCAGTACACGTCAGACTGGGGGGGCGATACCTTGCATTGCCACTACATGACGCAGCCAAATTAAATGTACCAGAGATACTGGCACCCACGTGGGACATTTAAACATGGCGGAGATACCGGCACCCCATACCGGGGCCTGTATCTCAGGAAGCATGGGGTCCCGGGGCTGAAATGAATTTGGTTCAGCTCCGGAGACCCCCTGTTTCAATAATATTTTATTAAAATAAAAGCAGCGCGATCGCCTGTTAGATGTGCGCAGAGAGAGTGACTGATTCTGTCTACACTCAGACTGATGCAGCCCGATAGGACTCACACAGCGAGAGTCCCATTCAGAAGCAGGGACCGCCGCTGTGCTAATCCTGATGAACCATTAGTTTGGTTGAGGGGATTCCGCGAGCAGACAGTTGTTTAGGCAGCTGCCATCTGCGGTTTCCTGGCTGACTACGCGAACAACCACCTGGCTGCATCTGTACTGCAAGTAAAATACAGGATTAAGTATCTGTTGTCTAAATGTAGCATAGGTTGAAACTTGGACGTACAGCATGTCTTTTTTCAACCTCATCTACTGTGTAACTATGATACAATATCACATCACTACTGTGCGGTAAGAACACCTGATCTCTACATTGAGCAATGCTACCACCTTGTGGCAAGAACCAATCATTTATTCAAACAAAATGTTATTTTTGTTCTGGCAGTCATTTAAGGGTGCACTTCCTCTCAGGACCAAATCTAACCAGTGAAAGGGCATGTTTAACCCCTGCTTTACCAGAGAATTACTTTGCAATGTACGAATAGCTGCAATCACAGCACAGAGCTTTTGTACTTGATGAAAGGGGGCTACCTCCCTAAAACGCAGTGCATTTGTGTATGTGCTATTCAGCAATAAAATATAAGTGAATTTTCCAGCAGCTATGACCAAAATCCCTCAATCTTTGTTTAGTCCTGTCTTTACATATTTGAAACACAATCATTAGTAAATTAAATGTTTTGTTGGTATTGTAAGGACCCTTCAACATTTTCTGTCAGTGCTACAATATGTTAGTGAGCCGTTTAAGTGTCACTTGCCTCATTGGTTTCAGCTCCGTCATTTCATCCTTTCTCTTTTCTCTTCTCTTTAATTCACCTTCAGTTGATTTCAGTTTATCTGGAACAAGGCGCAGCTTGGACTGCATGTCGTTAATCACATCTTGTAGCTCTGCTTCGGAGGGAAAGATTCTCTGGCAAACTGGGCAACAGGGCTGATTTTCTTCTGTTAACTGGGTGATGAACTGAGTGTAAACAGCAGTTGCTCCGGCCAGCATTGCTGTTCCAAAAAGCAATCAAAATACTCAGGTCATTTAAATCACTCATATTCTGCTAAATTGTAATACAACAAATCCCATATATAGTGCATGTGTGTATATATACACATACATATACACATATATATTATATACACACACACACATATATATATATACATATACACACACACACACACACACACACACACACACACACACACACACACACACACACAGTCACACACAGTCACACACACACATATACACACACAACAGAGAAAGCAACCTTGTAGAAAGCACACGGACATAATATAAGGTGTAACAAAAGACATTTTATTAAAGTGAGTTAAAACAGGAGATGAAATTTAAAAGAAGAGGGGGGCTCAGCTCTACCAAACATGATGAACCTGGAGGCAAGGGTCTAAACATAGAACCAATACTGACATGCACAGGACACAGGGGGCTCTGTAAAAGCACACCTGTAATAGGAATCCCACACTGAAAAAATATATCCACATTTAAAAGAATCACCATACAAATGTGTTGAATATTTGCATGGAGTGGATACAATGAAACTACATGTAGCAATGTGAGATATACATCACCACTCAGTGTAGGGGTGTCACGGGCAGAAGACTAGGTAAAAAAAAGAAGGTAGGGGCCTCCCTCAGCAGATATATATATATATATATACACATATATATATATATATATATATACACACACACACACACAAAAAATATATATATATATACACAAAATATATACAATATATATATATATATATATATATATATATATATATATATATATATCTATATCTACTATATATTTCTGAAAGCACTGTATGTCTGCGTCCCTAGCAGCAATCTCATTGGTCCCTTGGCCTGCCCGCCCCCCTCTCATTGGGCTCACACACTCACACCACCCCCTTGGCCCACCCCCCACACCTCTCATTGGCCTGAGGCGGAGTGACGGGCCAAAGGTCCAAAAAAAACCGCACACACGCACGCACACACGCACACACGCACACACGCACACACACACACACCCCTCTGTCCTCTCCCCCCCATCACACTCACCTCCCCCCCTCCCCGGTGCTCACCTCCCTCCCGCTCCACTCCCTCTCTCCCCGGCGGGGGGACACGCGCCCACCTAAGACGCGCCCGGAAGCCGCTCCACTCCCTCCCACTTCACTCCCGCACTCACCTCCCGCTCCCTCCCGCACTCACCTCCCTCCCGCTCCACTCCCGCACTCACCTCCCTCCTGCTCCACTCCCGCATTCACCTCCCTCCCGCTCCACTCCCTCCCACTCCACACCACTCCCTCCCGCTACACACCACTCCCTCCCGATCCACACCACTCACCTCCCGCTCCACTCCCTCCCGCTCCACTCCCGCACTCACCTCCCGCTCCACACCACTCCCTCCCGCTACACACCACTTCCTCCCGCTCCACTCCCGCACTCACCTCCCGCTCCACTCCCTCCCGCTCCACACCACTCCCTCCCGCTACACACCACTCCCTCCCGCTCCATTCCCTCCCCGGCGGGGGAACAGGCAGGCTGCCACGCGGCGCGTAAGATGGCGGACCCCCTTCCTCCCTCGCGCTCCATTCCCTCGCGCTCCACTCACCTCCCGCTCCACTCACCTCCCGCTCCACTCACCTCCCGCTCCACTCCCTCGCGCTCCACTCCCTCCCGCTCCATTCCCTCGCGCTCCACTCCCTCCCGCTCCATTCCCTCGCGCTCCACTCACATCCCTCCCGCTCCACTCCCTCCCCGGCGGGGGAACAGGCTGTCACGCGGCGCGTAAGATGGCGGACCCCCTTACTCCCTCGCGGCGCCGAGTGAGAAGATGGCAGCGGCCGGGAGTACAGGTAGGTGTCGCGTGTGTCACTCCCCCACCTCCCCCCCCACCTGCGGCGCCTCACGGAACTGAGAAAGGGCGCATCACGGGACTGAGACGTGTGTGTGTGTGTGTGTGTGTGTGTGTGTGTGTGTGTGACTGAGTGTGTGCGACTCTGCCCCCCCTCCTGTCCACTTCCCCCCCTCCTGTACACAGCCCCCCCTCCTGTACACAGCCCCCCCCTCCTGTACACAGCCCCCCCTCCTGTCCACTGCCCCCCCTCTCCTGTCCACTGCCCCCCCTCTCCTGTCCACTGCCCCCCCCTCCTGTCCACTGCCCCCCCCTCCTGTCCACTGCCCCCCCTCTCCTGTCCACTGCCCCCCCTCTCCTGTCCACTGCCCCCCTCTCCTGTCCACTGCCCCCCCTCTCCTGTCCACTGCCCCCCCTCTCCTGTCCACTGCCCCCCCTCCTGTCCACTGCCCACTGCCCCCCCTCCTGTCCACTGCCCACTGCCCCCCCCCTCCTGTCCACTGCCCCCCCTCTCCTGTCCACTGCCCCCCCTCTCCTGTCCACTGCCCCCCCTCCTGTCCACTGCCCCCCCCCTCCTGTCCACTGCCCCCCCCTCCTGTCCACTGTCCCCCCCCCTCCTGTCCACTGTCCCCCCCCCCTCCTGTCCACTGTCCCCCCCCCTCCTGTCCACTGTCCCACCCCCTCCTGTCCACACCACTCCTGTCCACTGTCCCACCACTCCTGTCCACTGTCCGTCCCCCCCCTCCTGTCCACTGTCCCCCCCCTCCTGTCCACTGTCCGTCCCCCCCTCCTGTCCACTGCCCCCCCTCCTGTCCACTGCCCCCCCTCCTGTCCACTGCCCCCCCCCTCCTGTCCACTGCCCCCCCTCCTGTCCACTGCCCCCCCCCTCCTGTCCACTGCCCCCCCCTCCTGTCCACTGCCCCCCCTCCTGTCCACTGCCCCCCCCTCCTGTCCACTGCCCCCCCCTCCTGTCCACTGCCCCCCCCTCCTGTCCACTGCCCCCCCCCTCATGTCCACTGCCCCCACCCCCACCCTGTTCGTCCCCCCCCCCCCCTCCTGTCCACTGTTCGTCCCCCCCCCTCCTGTCCACTGTTCGTCCCCCCCTCCTGTCTACTGTCCCCCCCCCATCTGTCCACTGTTCGTCCCCCCCCTCCTGTCCATTGTTCGTCCCCCCCCTCCTGTCCACTGTTCGTCCCCCCCTCCTGTCCACTGTTCGTCCCCCCCTCCTGTCCACTGTTCGTCCCCCCCCTCCTGTCCACTGTTCGTCCCCCCCCCCCTCCTGTCCACTGTTCGTCCCCCCCCCCTCCTGT